>NW_027527436.1:6919523-6931582 GCF_008692635.1 Crocuta crocuta | reverse complement strand
AGAACTTATGGGTTTTTTTTTTTTCCCCTGACTGGTTTTTCCAACATTAAAAAATTCCTGTGAAACCTTCTGGCTCTTCTGGAAGAACCAAGGCTGGCCCAAGCCGGCACCAGCACTTTACGGTCACTAGTAGGGAGCGGTGTTAGTCACAGGGCACTTTCAGGAACTTTTCTCTAATTTATCTGTTTCCCCCCACCCCCCCCCATCTGTGAGCCCTGAGCCACCCTGGCTTATGGCAAACACTGGGGTGTGGGGGAGGTTATGGGGGGAAGGCACCCTTTTCTTAGCTTCTTTTTGACTTTCACGTATAGAGAACCACAACCAGTATCCCTTGGAGATTCCGCGGTGGCCTCCTTATTCCTTTCATTTTTTTAAACAGAAAACATCTAAATCTGTTTAAATGTTTCAACTATTAAAAAAAAGTTGCCAGAAAAGGGGAAAAATCTCGCTGTGGCTTTGCTAGAGCTGCAAAGAAGGATTCTACAGGCAAGGAAGCGCCTCCCGGCTCTGCGCCTCCACCTCCACCTACTACACACTGTAAATGTGAAGTGAACTCAAAGGTGGTGTTAGAATAATGTTGACTTAAAGTTAAATCCATAAACAAACCCTCAGAAATGCTGAGTCGTCTCTCGGGTCCAGGGTGTCTGCTCTGTTAACATTCATTGTGACAGCCACACTATTCCCTCACGGCCTGGAACACAGCTGAGCGGAGAAAGGCATGCGGAGCCATGGCAGCAAACGATGCCATCCCCTAGGAGCACAGTCCTCCGGGGTCCTTCACCTCTACCTCCAGAGTGGCCCTAACAGCTCTTCCCACCGCCCCCCAGGCCAAGCCACCATCATCACCCATAGATGAGGAAGCAGAACCTGTGAGCCTCGCTCCCCTCCCAGTGATGGATGGAGCCAGAGCCAGAGCCGAGCTTCTAGAACCCTGACCATCAAATCGCTGGAGGGCCGAAGGAAATCAATTCACTTCCGGGCTCCTCTGAGAATTGATGCTGCAGAGGCCCCTCCACACTCAGCCTGTCACACCCCAGGCAGCACTATGAACTCAGCCATCCAAGCGAGAAATCTCACTGTCCTTCCACCCGCTTGACTCCTCCCTCCTTATACTCCTCCCTGTTCCAACGACCCCAGAATTCCCACTGCCGAGCTCTGGCCAGGTCCACAGAACCCCACCCCTGAGCAGTCTCTGAACGCTAAGAGCATCAGCCTCCCCTTCTTCTCTCCTCTACTTGCAGGGTGATCTTTCTAAAGTCCCCGGGGCTAGCGCTGCCCTTGGGCCCTCACTAGCTCTGATTACCCACAGGATCAGCTCCCACTGTAGAAATGTGGCCCCTGCCCTCAACCCATCCGTCTCCACTCAGACTTGAGGACTCAGTGGCTCAGAATTCGTAAGTGACGTCACATGGTGATGTATACCGTCATGGCGGCCCTTCAAACTATCTCCTCCATCTGTAAGAACATTTCCTGCCCCCTCCCCACCCCCCACCACACACAGACTTCCTGACTGGGATGAATCTTATGCCTCTAACACTCACCTGTGCTCCCCTCATCGTCTCAAGGTCAAATTGAGTCCTATACCTCTGTGCTTCCAGAGTGCCCTGGGCACATATCTGGCCCAGCACTAAACACAGCATATTAAAATAATCCATTCACAGCTTGCCTCTGACTAGACAGATCCTTCAGGACAGGACCACTTCTTACTCCCCTTTGCCCTCCAGGACCCTAACCCTGTCCTCTGCCAATGGCAAACGCACAGTGGATGTTGGCTGAAGTGAGCCCAGATTCTGCTTCTGTTTAGTGTCTTATCTAAAAGTCTTTGGTGATTCAGACAGATTGTAATGACATTTTTTTTCTTCCTGAGGGAATTTTAGCTGGCCTGCTTATCTAATGGTTTCATTTCCCTTCCATTCCCCACAACTCGTTGTTCCTTCCTCCTTAACTTCCCGTATGACCCTACACAGGCAAACTGGAACATTCGCCCTACTCCTTTTTGTTGACTATAACTTCTAGTCCTATTCATGAATTCAGGGTACATCTCCCTCAAAGTAGTCTCTGCTAACCTTGCCTAACTCCACCCTGTCCCCACACACCCCAGCTCTTCTGACCATCCTAGAGCTTCGGCTCTGTCTCATTATATGCTTGCTTCTGGGCCACTGCCATTACAGTCTCAAGTACCTTCCGTGGCTTGTTCTGTTGTCTTAGACTGAGAGCTCTGTGAGGGCAGAGACGGCAGTGCAGCTGGGTGTCCTCAAGAAGCATACCCAGGAGGCATAGGCTCACCCCACAAGCCACCAGAACTGACTCCAGAAAACACCGCACTGTTTTGAGTCACTGAAAATTCCTGGGTCTAGCGTGGCAAAGCTGTGTTAGATGGGAACCGTTTAAAGTAGAAATCTTAGAGACCACCAACATGGAAGAAACCATCTGCTCAGCTATCACACAGTCCTGCCAGTAGAGAATTACTCAGAGCCTACCGTCCATTACTCTGCTTCAACAAGCTACTCTCATAACATTCTTTGAGGTTAGACGCTCCCACTGAAATGAATAACGGCATAGTTTATGGTAAAGGGTGAACTGAAAAAGAGTGGTGTCATTATTGCTGTCAGTACCCACAAAAGATGTTTATTATCATACACGGACACGGCCACAAACACACAACTCATTGCTAATAAACTCATTTGTTTCCACATAAACTTGCACAATGTTGTGCAATCCAGCAGAGGGCTGAGAAATGTCAGCAATTCAGACTGAGACTATTTGTCAACAAAACCAATCCATTTCACCAGCTTTAGCAAACCATTGCTGCAAGAATCACTTTTTTCTTTTTCCATAGAAGAAAATGGTTACACACAACCTTAAATAGAAAGGGCAAATGCTTACAACCACACGGACAGAGCAAACATCACAAGTTGAGGTCATATTCAAGGGAAACCCAGAGCTTGTGAGGTGGAGAAAGAAGACACCATTTTGTTGCTTGAGGTATCGGACCATCATTTTATCTGCTACTGCTATAAAACTGCTTCTTTTTTTTTTTTAAAGAAACCTAAGATTTATTTTTTTAATGTCCTACACACATTTATTGTGGGATTACTATACACCAGACACTGTGTGAGGGACTCGGCACATAAAAATAAAGAAAGCTGAGCTTGAAGACTAATGAGAGAAAGAAACACAGGCACAGCTCATGATAATACAAGACGACTGGTTATGAGAGAGATATGTCATTGGGAATTATAAGCTTCGAGAAGAGGCATTTCTAGTTTGCATCTGGTAGACTTTTTACTCAAGCCACAGCCTGTCAGCCTAATTTGTTTTTCTTACAATAGTCCTTGTAGGTCTTGAAAGTAAATACCTGAAATAATTTGAGGGCCAAAAAAAAAAAAAAAAAAAAATATGAAAAGCAAATAATTGTTGCCATGACTCAAAGAGAAACAAGTTCATTCAGAGGAAAGAGACCATGAAATAAAGCCATAGAAATTTGGGAAATGAGAACACCTCAGGGACTGTCATTTCACTTGTAGTAATGAGAATTCAAGAATCAATATAGAGAGAGCAATGTCAAACTTGACTGGAACAAGGTCCATGACAAGAAATGAAAGCAGACTCTCAACTTGATTCTGTCCCCTCCTCCACCCCACTCCCACCTACTGTATTCTTCCTTTTCAATTCATTCATGCCCCCTACAATCACCTACTGGGCTTGGGGGTACACATGAGGAATATTTTGCATTCCCCATCTTTCCAAGTTTCAAACTTAGCTGAGGAGATAATGCTAAAATGTGTAAAAATTAACATGACATGGATGTGAGGGCCCCAGAAGTTGAAAGCTAGGAAAGACCACAGTGAACTAAAGCTGTCTGTGAGAAGGAGGAATTAGATCTTCTTCCTTCTGAACAAAAAGACTTGGAGTCCAAAATTAGCAAAGTTGAAAAAAAACCTTAACAAGTTGGAATCAAATCCACTAAAAGCAGAGTTTCAATTAGGGACAAGGGGAAATTGCAGTTGCTAAGCCAGAAGGGGACAGACAAAAAGAAGAGTCCAAAAAGCAAGCCAACGGGCTTTGGGAAGGTAGATCTCTGTCCCCACTTCTAGCAATAACCAATCTGCAGAACCCACCAGGCCAGCTGAGGAAGGTGATCAAACCTGACGTTCATAGTTTGAAATCTGAGTTTTGATCAGATCCAGTATTTCCCACAGTAAGCCTAAGTAAAAACATTTATTCCTATTAAATATCTTCTTACAAATGAGAAAAAAGGTAACCAAGACCCAATAAGAGACTCCTGAAGGTACAAATCTGATTTTCACAATGTTTCTACTTCTTTCAGACATTTTTAAAATTTTTTAACGGTTACTCATTTTTGAAAGAGAGAGAGACAGAACATGAGTGGGGGGGAGGCAGAGAGGGAGACACAGAATCCGAGGCAGGCTCCAGGCTGACAGCATAGAGCCCGATGCGGGGCTTGAACTCACAGAGTGTGAGATCATGACCTGAGTCAAAGTCGGATGCCCAACCCACTGAGCCACTTAGGTGCTCCAACTTCTTTCAGATATTTAAAGGACTGTGTTTGAAGACCTTGTCAATCAGGCATTTTTAAGGTACCCTGCCACCGGCTACAACTTTCCTCTTCCCTCTTCCCACGTAGTGCACCACACTCTTGAACATTTGGCATGACATCGGTGCCGTATTCAGAATGGTGTGGTATCAGAGCCATGTGGAAAGAACTGAGAAAGCTAGTTCCCAGCTCTCTGATTCTTTTCTTTATGGATTCTTTCTTCTCGGATTCTTTCTTTATGAGTTGAAAGGGTTAAGCTACTGATCATTCCATCTCTTCCAGAAGATTCCATCATGAACCGCGCCGTAGAATATCGAACTAACTCTTCATGGCCCGAAATTATATTGCAGAGGTTACATTTTCATAAATCCTGCTATCAACATGTTTACTTGTCAAGTGCAGACTGTGCCCTCAACAAATGCGGTCGTATTAAGCTTCCCAGATGTTTAGATTCCAAATAAACAGTAGTAGGTAGTTTGAAAATGACAGCAGAAAGTCATCACTCAAGGGGAAGGAGCTCAGCTTCCTAAACCACAGGCCGGGGGAGAGGTAGCACTCTGCAAACGCCTTGGGCACTGCGGGCCCCAGGCCAGACAACTCTGTTAGTCTGCAGGCGCTCTGTGCACACACACCCGAGGGCGATCCGGGCTGGACGCCCCTGAAAAAAGCTAGATAAGCTCAAGATACACGGATCTGTTTTCCTGCCAGAAGCAATTTGCTTGGCAAGCCTCCTGCTTATAAAATCCGAAGGCATTCTTTTCAGTATTAAAAAGTTTGGGTCTTTGTAAATAAGTTCTCTCTGCAGCAGGGGGAAAAAAATGGAATAGTGTGAGNTAAGCCACCCAGGCGCCCCATAGTGTGAGTTTTAAAAGGACTAGGTAGATAGCATATTTTATAGGTTTCCCAGTTGACGGAAATGAAAATCAATTGTAGTTTTCAGATTCTGGTCTGGGCGTGTCCACAGGAGAGGAATTTTTACCTTCGTGGAGATCAAAACAATCTAAGTTTTCAAAATATACGCATTTAAATGTTCTAGGAGACGTTGAGAATCTAGTCTGTTGTTGATTTACACAACAAGCCTATAAGATAAGCAGGGAAATATTACTCCCATGTTAGAGATGAAGGAATAAGATGAGAAATCTTAAGATTTAAGATTTGCCTTGTTCAAGACTTCACAGCCAATGAACGTGAGTGAGCCTTGACCCAAGTTCAAATGCCCTTCCACACTACGCTGTGCTACACTTCAGCTACTGGTTCTACTTTTGTATTGATTTACAAGGTAAATAACTTTACTGTCATTTATGTTAAAGTGATGTTACTAGGACAACTTCTCCCAAGTTAATAAATAAACTTAATATACCAATACCCCAAGTCCCAACAGAAGATGTTTCCTAATGTAGTTTTTAAAAATCGATTTTGGGGCGCCTGGGTGGCTCAGTCGGTTAAGCATCCGACTTCGGCTCAGGTCATGATCTGGTGGTTTGTGAGTTCGAGCCCCACTTCGGGTTCTGTGCTGGCAGCTCAGAACCTGGAGCCTGTTTCAGATTCTGTCTCCCTCTCTCTCTCTGCCCCCTCCCCAGCTCATGTTCTGTCTCTCTCTGTCTCAAAAATAAACTATAAAAAATTTAAAAACTCAATTTTAAACTAATTTGGAGGGGCATCTGGATGGCTCTGTTGGTTAAGCAGCCAACTCTTGATTTGGGCTCAGGTCATGATCTCATGGTCGATGGGATCAAATTGGCAGCACAGAGCGTGCTTGGGATTCTCTCTCTCTCTCTCTCTGTCCCTCCTCCTCCCTCAAAATAAATTAATAAACTTAAAAACATAAAATAAAATAATTTGGAAAAATAAAGCAAGTTAAACCACCTAGTTTTAACATGGGAGTAATAATGAGGGAACTAGCACTAGAAGTTATTAAAATGTTATGTCTAAAATAATTAAGCAAGAATGGTGCTGATACAAGAGTAGACAAAAAGGTGAAACAAAATCAATGTTTCAGAAACAGACCTTACTATAAATAAGTATTAAATATATGAAAACGTGAGCATCGCAAATGTTCACATGGAGAGTGGAAGCAGTATTCTTAACGTTGATATTAGGGCAATTTATTAGATATTAATCCTTAAATTATATTTATACACTGAAATCAGCATTCAACAGTAAAAAATTAAATATTAAGAAAATTAAATAAATACATAAACGGAGATTAAGTATTTATCCAATTTGAGCGGAGAAGAAGTTGCTAAGCTTAAATTCAATGGAAAAAATTACATAAGGAAAGTATAAATAAAATATAAACAAACATTTTAACTTCCATATACCACAAGAACATGCTAACCAATATAAAACAAAAGTAAAACAGGACAAATATTTGCATCCAATATGTGAGACAAAGTTACATACTCTCATTGGATACAGAACCCAATCAAACCAATACAAAGTCCAACAGATGAGCGAAGGACATGAACAGATAACTCATAAGAAAGGAAATGCAAATGCGAAATAAACACACCAAAAATGTTCCACCTCACAATGCCTCTCAGGGCAAATTAAGATAATATACCACATTTACCTATCAAATGACTAAAATTTTAAAAATTATAGTTATTGATGCCGTGAGGTAGCACCCTAAGACTTCACACTATACACACGTAGGCCAGGACCACCTTCCTGTACTGCAGCTTGATTCTACTACACCTCCAAAGTCCTTCAACTATTCATATCCTTCTCACCTAATGAACAAATCAGACACATGACCAAAGATTTCTAGACAAGGACATCTCCTTCATAATAAAAGGAGAAATAAAAATATAATAGAATAAATATAACAGAATAAAATGTGAAAGACCACCCAAATGTCAGAAACTGTAGAATGTTTAGGAATATGACGGTTCACACAAATGTGAATTATTATGTATCTATTGAGAGTATAACAAAGAATTCTACTAAATGAGGAAATACTTTCAACATGGCACTTACTGAAAAAAATTAAGAAACAAAATCTATATACAATACGAGTTCAACAACTTATTGAATGTCTGAAAGTGTACAGAAAGGAACTACACACACACACACATTATAGAAAAGCTGTTGACCTGTCATCCATAAGGCTCTCCCTTGATTTTTCTTCCAGGAGTGCACATGGATTATACTAATCCATCAATTCCCTGTTACTCATTTCCCTTATGACATTACAAGATGGCTGGCCTGCCAGGAAAGGCCAGCTATAGCCTGCAACAAAACACAGAGTCCTGAATCCCAAACCTTTAACTTTAGTAGACTACTCTGACCACCTGATGGGAAGAAGGTACCAGTGGTGATGAATGACTCTCATTTCAGTACCATAACACTTCTAAATGAGCTACCACAAAAGGTGTGCACTGGTCAATGGTTTGTGTCAAACGGATAAAAATTCATAATTTCATTTCCATCTTATTTTCAAACATCCAATTAGATGCCTGAAAATTATGAACTAATTATGTCTCTACTGATCAATGGTAGTTGACTCATAACGTAATCAACGTTGACCATTGAAATGGAAACTGTGCACAGAACTAAATTAAAACATCCAGTTTGGGTTTTTTTTATTCTAGTTGGTTAGAACTTCAGTGTATCACCTGAATAAAAAAATTAAGCCAAACAATCTTAGCTTTCTTTGGAAAGTTAGCTGAAGTTTTCCATTCTTATCTGGTATTGATATATCTATCTCCAAGGTATGTGACATATAGGGCCAGATAAGGTCAGGGGTGGGCTTCAACTGGCTCAGACCAGCCTGGCACAGCCAATTCTGCTGCCCTCTCTCCAACTTTGTGTTCAGCGACATTACACTGAAAGCAGGAAATCTGCCACACGGAAAGGTACACACCCAGAAATCACTAAAAGCCAAAAATCAAGGCTTTTTGTTCCAAAGAGTCAGCTTACCAGTGCACCATTGCATAGTGGGTACTTAAAACTATTTTGATTTGGGGCGCCTGGGTGGCTTAGTCGGTTAAGCGTCCGACTTTCGCTTAGGTCACGATCTCGCGGTTCGTGGGTTCGGGCCCCGCGTCGGGCTCTGTGCTGACTGCCAGCTCAGAGCCTGGAGCCTGTTTCAGAGTCCGTGACTCTCTCTCTGACCCTCCCCTGCTCACGCTGTCTCTCTCTCTCTCTCTCCTAGAAATAAATAAAAATTTTAAAAAAATATTTTGATTTGAACAAAATCAAATTATTTATTTAATGAATAAACTGAACATGGTTTTTTTCTTGTCATTAATAGATCCCTTAGGGACAAGGACAAGCATCAGAGAAAAGCTATTCCGCTTATTAGAACTTTCAAGACAAGCAGCTCTAAATAAAAAATCGAGCTCTCTGAGGTAAAATTCAGGAACTGTTGGAATCTAATTTCTTAATTTTTCATCTATATGAATGGACAAAACCATGTCCCTTTTGAATTTTGGTATCCAGGAAAGAAAGCCTAAAATGTTTATGGATCCAAACCCATGGCTTATCTAATGGAAAAAAATACACCACCTCTTTCATATATATTTGTGATTGTAGAATGCTTTCTCTCCATGGAGACTGAGACAAAAACCACAAATATTTATCACCTTTTCAAGGTTCTTAAGCGTCCTAAAATTTGATCTCAGAGAATGTTAGAATAACATAAACTCTTTTTTTGCAAAATAAATAAATAAATAAATCTCTGCCACATGATAGTTATTCAGTTTCCAGATGATTTGATGGCTAACCCCAGGGCCACTTTCCCCGCTGTTGTGTGATGAAGTTTTGGCAACCGTAATTGTACAGCAGGCTATAGTTTAATACAATTAATTATAAACGAAGCATTATCAATCATTATCTGTTAATCTGTCTCAAATTTTTTAAAGGTTATTTATTTATTTTTGAGAAAGAGTGAGAGAGCACATGCAAGTGGGGGAAGGGCAGAGAGAGAAGGAGAGAGAATCCCAAGCAGGCTCCACACTGTCAGCACAGAGTCCGACACAGGGCTCAAATCCATGAACCATGAGATCATGACTTGAGCCGAAACCAAAAGTCAGACACTTAACTGACTGAGCCACCTACGAGCCCCTAAATTTCTTTAATGTTACCTCTGAAATAATAATAAAATTCAAAGTGATCATATCAAATGATTCTGTAATATTTCAGGGCAGTAAAATAAAAGTTAAATAAGAAGGCCAAGCACAATGAGATGGCATACATAAAATAAGCCAACCATGCGATGGTCCAGGTAGCCAACGGAGTTGGCTGGGCCCAACTCCTTTAGTCTTTAGCAGGTGCCTCCCAGAACACACGGTGCAGCCGTGTGACTCAAACAGAGCAGCAGTGTAAGTCACTTAGCCCTCGGAGCCTCCGTTCTATAAACTCAGGATCACTCACCTCTCTCCAATTTATAATACTAATTGTTCCCAATAAACTGAGCACCTGTAACATGCCCAAGAAGATGCTAAGCATTGATCATAGCCTCATTTCTGTAGTGGTCATACATGGCAAGTACCATTGCCTTAATTTTTATATGAAAATAAATAAAGGTCAAGTAAGTTAAATAACCTGGACCAGGTCACATAACCGAAAATTGTTGAAGCTGTGCTTCCTCTCTAGGACTGCTTGAGTCTGAAGTCAAGACAAGACAGCCTATAATTTACAGGACACGTTAAGGAATAAATAAAACCAAAATTGGGAATGCGCTTCTAAAATTATGAATTGGTCCGTAACATTTTCCAACAATAAAGCGACTCCTTGTTAATTACACAGAAAATTTATTTGTTATGCAGCTGAGATGGACATCTGGTTGTTTTCTCTATTCTTTTGAATCAGCTTGTCACTAATTGGTTACTTGAGTAAAAAATAAGTCACAGAATCTTAACTTTTTTTTCTGATCTCAAACACAATGATATGATAAACTTTATTGATAATTCCAATGCCTGTAGAGTCTGTTATGTGTTTAATAAGCATTTATTAACTGTTCACTGAATCTCAGAGTGATTTCTGAATTATTCTAACTTTCCATTAGAGCACTCAGTTCCAGGCAAATGGATTTTCAAGCAGAAGGATTAATAATTTGGGTCCATTTGGTTCATATTCCCCAATACACTAGTAAGTTTTAATTTTTTCAAATTGTGACATCTTAGCATTGAAACTACTTCCCCTCCCCAAAGCCTGTATGTTAGAGATTTCGTTTTTGGAAATGTTAAAAATAGAGGACAAAACTACCATTGATTGAGCACCTTCTAGCCAAGAATACACAATAGGGAAGAGATATTCTCTTTAGTAACTGAATCTCTATATGCTGAAGAATGAAACTGGGACCTTACCTCACACCATATACAAAATCTAATCAAAATGTGTTAGTGACTTAAATGTAAGACCTGAAACTGTAAGACTACTAGAAGAAAACATAAGGAAAATGTTTCTTGCTATTGATCTGGGTAAGGATTTTTTGGATATGACTCCCAAAACACAGGCAACAACAACAAAATAGACAAATGGTCTTCCATCTAACTAAAAAGTTCCTGTACAGCAAGGAAAACAGTCAACAGAATGAAGAGATAACCTACAAATTGGGAGAAAATCTTTTTAAACCAGGCATCTGATAAGAGGTTAATATGCAAAATATATAAGGAGCTCAAACAACTCAATAACAAGAAACAAATAACCCAATTGCAAAATCGACAAGGGACCTGAATAAATATTTCTCAAAAGAAGATATGCAAGTGGCCAATAAGTAGACCAAAAGGTGGTCAACATCAGTAGTTATCAAGGGAATGCAAACTGAAACCACTATGAAATAGCACCTCACACCTATAGTCATTATGGAAAACAGTGCAGAGTTTCCTCAAAAAAAAAAAAAAAAAAAAGGACTAATGTATGATCTAGCACTCTCACTTCTGGGTATATATCCAAAGGAAATAAAATAAAAATAAAATTAGAATCTCAAAAGAGGTATCTGCACCTCCATGCTCATTATAGCATTCCTCATGACAGTCAAGATATAGAAACAACCTAAGGGTCTGTTGGCCGAGGAATAAAGAAAATGTCACACACACACACACACACACACACACAGAGGAATATTACTCAGCCTTTAAAAATAAGGAAATGCTACCATGTATGACAACATAGGTAAACCTTATGCTAAGTGAAATGAATCGGACACAGAAAAGCAAATACTGTGTGATCTCATTCATATGTGGAATATAAAAAAGTTGAACTGATAGAAGCAGAGAGTAGAGTGGTGGTTGTCAGGGGCTAGGAGGTAAGGGAAATGGAGAAATATTGGTCAATGGGTCCAAAGCTCTGGTTATACAAGATAAATAAATTCTGAAGATCTAATATATAGTGTAGTGACTATTGTTAAGAATACTGTATGGTATCCTCAAAATTTACTGAGAGTAAATCTTAATTGTTCTCATGCAAAAAAAGAAGGTAACTACATGAGGTGATGGCTACGTTAATTAGCTTGATTGTGGTAATCATTTTACAACACACATATATATCATAACAT
>NW_027527436.1:6919047-6919463 GCF_008692635.1 Crocuta crocuta | reverse complement strand
CACACATATATATCATAACATCAAGTTGTACCCCTTAAATATATACATTTTTTACTTGTCAATTATACCTCTATAAATCTAGAAAAAAAATAATTGAACACCTCCTATGTGCCATTCACTGTGGTATGAATTTAACCAATATTTTGATTGATTCTGTAACAACCCTGCAAAATCAAAATTATTAAACGGCAATTATTGGGAGGTGTTGAAAATCGAAGTATTCTAATATGTCAGAACAACAGAGTTGGGAACACGCGTTGACAGGTGTATGGAAACTGTGACCATCAGCTGAAATGAAAGCAAAAGCTGACAAAGTACCTTGAGCCACAGAACAAATTTCCTATCCAAAGGGCTGTATTTTGACTCCCAACTGACAGCAAAACATACAGGTTTTCCCCACCCCCTAACCCCTGCCC
>NW_027527436.1:6843483-6919027 GCF_008692635.1 Crocuta crocuta | reverse complement strand
TTGGTTGGGTGCATTTTATCTGAAAGCATTTCACATATACCAGAAACAAACAAACAACAAACCTTCCTTGGGGCTTACATTTAGTTGAAGAATTGAGTGAATTGTGAATACATGTTATCTTTAAGGAGGTTATAACCCCACCTTGAGATAACTGGAAAGAAACCCTTAGATACCAAAATCAAGGCTCTAAATCCCAAGGCTGAGGGTGCCTGGGTGGCTCAGTGGGTTGAACATCTGACTCTTGATTTTGGCTCAGGTCATGATCACACAGTTCTTTCTCTGCCCCTCCGCCCCTCCCCTACCTCAAAATAAATAAATAAACTTTAAAAAAAAAAAAAAGCCAAGGCTGAAGACTGAAGTCCAAATATTTTCAAGAGGAAGCATATTTCTCAAATGGTTCCTAAAATTGTCTTTTTGGTTGGTTCTCCCTCTGCTCACTGGCTCCTGGGGTTGCTTAATTATTAGAGAAACCAAACACAAGTGTGTTTCCTCTGACCATCCTGTCTTTCTTTGCTTTGAAGAGACAGAGACAGAGTGAGGGAGCAGTTTTCCATCACTTGGGACAACACCAAGATGTCCAACGCTAACTGGATGGCAGAACCTTCATTGTGATGATGGTGACAGAAGCAGACGGAAAGACTAGAACTGGCCTTGACATCCCATTTGGAGTTTGATGTGGCTGCAGTGGGAAAAGTTGCATTTTAACTTGCAAAATGAGAAAATGTGATGTAGCAATGTAAGGAGAAATGATAAATGTGAGCTTTGCCTGGGCATCAAATTTGTATACAAAATTACAGCTCAGTAAAACCAACAGCAGGTGACATCAATTCCCTTTCGCTCCTTAAACCACCATAGTTCAACAGCTTCAATCGCTTTTAATGAAGTGGCAGCCCTAATAAATGTCACATCCCAGGGTGGCTCAGTTGGTTAAGAGTCTGACTTGATTTCGGCTCAGGTCATGATCCCATGGTTTGTGAGTTCGAGTCCCACATGGGGCTGACAATGTGCACTGACAGTGTGCAGCCTACTTAGGATTCTCTGTCTCCACTCTCTCTCTGCCCCTCCTCCTCTGCCCGCTTTCTATCTCTATGGCTCAAAATAAATAAATAAAAATTTAAAATATATACATATTTAAAATGCCACATTCCAAAATTTGGAAACGTAAAAGCTATGCTGGGGCCTGGCAGTTAAAACAGCAATGAACGTCCACAACTCAACCATTCAAAATTCAAGTGAGCTTATAAACCAATCCAATTCTACTCTCTTGAGCCTATGATATCACTTGTTAGACTTGTCTAATAAATCACTTGGTCGCATTTAATCTCCACGTGCACAATGTTATTTAACACCTCATACATTCTGATCTCTGTGTTTAGGGCAATTCGTTAATTAGACATTGTCCTATCTACAAAATCAGGGTTTTGCTTGCCATCTTCATTTATAATATAAAGAAACAAAAAAGCTAAGATTTCCTTGAAGTAATCCATTAGATGGCAGGCCGGTTTGCATCCCCTGTGCTTGGCTCTGTTACTATGCTAAAGATCTCCGATTCATATGCAGATTTTCTTGGTGGTGGTTGTTGTCTTAATGCTTTTCGAGAGGCAAAAGAAATTTAAAAAACCAGTGGGACAGAGTTTCACAAAGAGAACCGAGAATGGTGCAAACACTGTAAAGAGATCGATGCTTGAAAACTGAAACATTCTCATTAGATTTCGCTGGAAGTCACTGGTGGTTTGGATAAAAGTCAGTGAGGTAGACAGGACAAATGCCGGCAGCTAGAGCAGTGACTGAGAAGAAAGGGATGACAGTGAATACAGATTACTGGCTCTTGATACAAGGCTCCATACAAGGGTCTGTGTTCATTGGCACTTTCATTACACTCGTCACCCATGCTCAAAAACTAGTCCCCCCTCCCCACGACGTTGCAATCTCCAACTTGCCGAAACTTTTCCAAATTAAATCCTATGAAATTAACAAACTTCTTTCGATTTCCGCTGCTACAATTTCCTAATCCGGACCTGAATATGAGAAGGGCTTCCTAATTTGGGGGGCCGGCATTCTACGCGCTCTGCGATCCATGACCTTGCTCCTTCATCAGATTTATCTTGAGGGCCCCATCTGAGTCTTCTGTTCTAGCCAAGTTCTCCGCCAAAATTGCCCTGCATTTCCCCACATCCTTGCCTTTGTTTGTGTCCCAATCACCGCCTGTCAAACGCTTCACCATCTTTCAAGATCCATTTCAAGTATCATCTTCCCCGTGAAGCTACCCCTGCCCTCCCCAGCCAGACATGAACTTTCCAGTCTCTGGCTCCTTACACCAACATGTCACTCATCATTCATTTTATGTTGCCTCTTCAAGGCTTCTTAAGTTCCTTCATAACAGGGGCCATATCTTGTACTTAGCTCTTATAAACACCTGAATTTGAACAGTACTCTTTGTCGTATATAAAAAGTTACTGCCACAGGTTTTTTAGAATGATGTTTCTTATTTTAAGATAGCTTAAAATGTGGCTTATGTTTTTTAGCCAAGAGTTATCCATCTTACAACCTCGACTCCTGACCACAAAGATATGATGACTCAGAGAAGAAACAACCACCTTCCTAAGACTCCAGACCTAACAGACTCCTATAAACAAATTCGACTCATCACTTGAATGCACAGTAATAACAAATCAAGTTTAAAAACCAGTCAAGTGGTGGGGCACCTGGGTGGCTCAGTTGGTTAAGCATCCAACATCGGCTCAGGTCATGATCTCATGGTTGGTGAGTTCAAGCCCTGCATCTGGCTATGTGCTGACAGCTTGGAGCCCGGAGCCTGCTTCGAATTCTGTGTCTCCTTCTCTTTCTGCTCCTCCCCCATTCATGCTTTCTCTCAAAAATAAATAAGTGTTTAAAAATAAAACAGGTGGTGAAGGACAATTATCATTGGAAGCAATAACATCAGGTCTCAGTAAATATTTTTGTTAATAAAATATTATTCAGGAAACCATGTGTTTGGCTCTTAACAGAGATAATGTATTAGCATCATTTAAAGTAATTCTCTCAGGGGCGGCTGGGTGGCTCAGTCAGTTAAGCTTCAGACTTTGGCTCAGGTCATAATCTCATGGTTCGTGGGTTCGAGCCCCGTGTCAGGCTCTGTGCTGACAGCTCAGAGCCTGGAGCCTGTTTCAGATTTTGTGTCTCCCTCTCTCTCTTATCCTCCCCTGCTCTCGCTCTCTCTCTCTCTCTCTCAGAAATAAATAAAACATTTTTAAAAATTTAAAGCAATTCTCTCAAATGTACTCAATCAATTCAATCAATTTGTATTGTTTGCATAATATGTGCCCAGCACTATATTTGATGCCATTTTTCTTCTACTTTTTAAAAACTTTCCAAGAAATTCTAATGCAGCCTCAAAATATGGGGTGCAAAACCTAGTTCCAGGAGGGTTGGCTTCAGGTTAGGGGGCCCCTGCACTGACACCTGACTGCCTCTAACTCAAAGCCAGCTCAGTACTCCTTCTGGGCTTCCCTTTCGCCTCCCCCTTGCTGGGATGTGGAGAAAAGAGCCAAAATAATTCAACTGTTAAACATAAATCACGCAAAAGGAAAAAAAACCCATAAATCAAGTTTCCACCACACATAAGTATAGGTGTACAAATACTATATTTGGAAGCAATCTGTAATAATCACAGCAAGTCTGCTTCAAGTAAATCAACAAAAACAAGAACATTTTGAAATGGTATATTGTCGGAGAGAGAAATAGAATGAACATAAAGTAAATAAAAGAGGAATTCTTGATCTTTGAAGCCTACCATCTAGTTGAGCAAAAGCATGTATATAAAAGAACCTGAAAATAACTTCGAGACCACAAGCTCCTCCTTGTTAATGCTCATGAAACAATGACTGGCCAAAACCAAGCTAATAACCTAGGAAGCTTGAAGAAATATATAGATTCCTTTTAGAAGTCAAGCTAGTGGCTCCCTTTTTTGCTGTTGACTTTCTATTTCTTGATCTGGGTGTTGGCTGCAAGGGAATATTCATGATGAAAATATTCAAGTTGTCATGATTTGTGCATATTTCTATATGTACATTATACTTCAATAAAATGTGTTTTAAAGGTAGCTTCCTTAGCCCCATGGATAGAAGGCAGCTGTGAACCTGCATCTAAGTATCTCCCCAAGTCATTCTAGTGATCAGACCTTCTTAGATTACCTTCCCACCAAGGCTTTGGCAAAATGGTGCAAACAACTTCGTTTGAGTGGCTCCGTGTGGAAGTTCTTTAGCAGAGGTGGAGGAAATAGTGATCTGATGACAGCAATGTCTTGGAGACCTAGTCCATCAGTCTAAGATGTGAGTTGAAATTGGGGGAGATTAGAGCCAGAGAGACAAGAGACTAAGCTGTTTTTATAACACAGGTGTGAGATGACAAGGGCTGAAAAAAAGCTAGTGGCTGTGGAAACAGAGAAGGGCTGCTTGGAGAGGCATTGAGGGCACATAATAAATTCCAGAGGATATATTGGCAGATGCCAAAAGACAGGGCTTCCCAGAATTAAACCCCAATGCTCATAAACTCTGGTATGTTCCTTTATCCCACAGTTGTGTGTGTGTGTGTGTGTGTGTGTGTGTGTTCTGTGTGCCTGATGCTTCGCCCCAAAGGATCAAAGCCGAATTACCACATAAACAAACATACACCACATAAACACAGAACTCTCCCTGTTAACTGAGAAGTGTTGAAGATGTTCTTTTAACTTAATAACTTTCACACTTCTTAAGTAGAGTCCAAAATACAAGCCATTTACTTCTGGAAACTTTATCCCAAGATGAGATAAGATACTCTATTTCAATCAGGAGTTCGTTAAATCAAAGTGAGACGTCACATGCTCTTTTGTGAAAAACTGATGTAGAGAGAGACGCTATCAAAGCTTCCCCGCACACCTCATTCCTAACACACAGATTATATTGCCTACCATTCTGGAGGCCTCTCCCAAGAAGTTAGGACACTGTGCTGAGACACGCAGTGGTTTAGTGAAGTGAACAGATGTCTCTGAAGAGGATGAGACCACTAGACATATTTCCATCAGGAAGCCAAGCCAAGCTTTCCTCCGGAACTCCAGAGGCAGGCAGCTGGCTGGGTGTTCACCCACTATGCCACCTACAACAGCCCTAATAAGATTTCTTCCCATAAATGAGTGTGTGCATTGGCTTTCATTCATGTTTGTTGAAGAAAAGTGGTGCTGCTCGAGTGATGGAAGTGATTCTGTATTCAATTCAATCAATACAAAGATATAATAGCAGATCAGAATCCAACTTCAAACAAGTTGTTTCAGAAAGCAAATGGAGTCATGGAATCCTTGAGAAGGGGAGTCCAACTACATCCTTTTCTAAATTTTGATAAGAAATAACCTTTACTATTTCCATCATGGAAATTTAAATGCAGAAATTGTTACTTTCTCTCTCTCTTGTCCTTTTACAAACCATATAAGCAATATTTATGATCCAAATCTGCCAAACAAAACATTTCATTCTTAAAGCTACAGGCTATTGGGATATGAATGCTTTGTGACTAGTGCTTATGTGTCAGTGTGTGTGTGTGTGTGTGTGTGTGTGTGTGTATCTGTGGTTTTGTTTGTTCAGCAAATTAACTGCCTTGGGGCAGATACTAGTTCCCTGCTCACCTGACTTTGGACTTAACTATATTGCTGGCTTTGGCCAATGGAATATGAGTAGGTGTTATGTGAGTAGATCCTTTAAATGTGCTTGAGGACTTAATATTTTGTGTTCCAGTGATCTTCCATGAGAAGAATATGTCTTGAGTAATCATTGCACGTTTGTCCCAGGTGGTGACTGAGAGAGTAGGATATAATTTTTTTAAGTAGAAAGAAAAAATTATAGTAAACTACTTGACTCAGCAATGAACACTACTACATAAACATTATTATGTTAAATAAAATTATATTAACTAAAACTCAAATGTAACTATGAGGAAGGGGGTTAGGGGACAGTTGGGAGTAATGCATGAGACTTATATTAATAGCAAATAAATAATTCATGTCTGAAAACAAGTCAGTTTGGCTTATCCACCAACCCCAGGAAACACCAAAACCAAATGCTCACAAAGAGCTCTAAGTAAGCTCTTTCTGTCCCTTACTCACCTGAAGCTCCAACCATGGGAAGAGTTTGAAACCACAACAAGCATGGATAAGGGGGAAATGGACAAGATGGAGAAATCGAGAAAAAGCCTGCCACAGTCTCTGCTTGCTACTGCAGAATGACTGGGCAACCGGGGCAGTTAGCAAGTACACTAGCCCCAGTACAGACTTGATCAGGTAGCAAGGTGTATCCTGTTTGCACCCTCTGGGTTGTGCTCCATAGATCTGTTGGCAGTGGGAGAGCCTCAAGCAGCAGAGCAGAGAAAAGAAAGGACATGAGGGGCATGTTTAGCCAAGGTTCCTCTGCACCCTGCGTCCATTGGTGGCCAAGGGATAGAACTAAGCTAATCATGCCATAAGGAATGGAATCCAATGCTGCCATATCATCAGCCTTTGGGCTCTTTCTTATGATCTGTGGAACACGTGGACAGATATGATCCCACCCAAACTCTCCTGAAAAAGGGAAGCTACCCAACTTTTCTATCAGACTTCAGAGAAGGAGACAGAAGAAGGGAAAGTGGACCAGAGCCTCGATCGCTAATACAGAGGAAGCTGAAGAGATGAAGTGGTAAAACATCCCCCACTTCCAAGATTACCCACCTCTACCATCTGAAGACTAAAGATAGGGAAAGTGGTGCTTTGTGAAGGGCGTCTGAGTCACTCAGTCGGTTAAGTGTCCGACTTCAGCTCAGATCATGATCTCATGGTTTGTGGGTTTGAGCCCCACACCAGGCTCTGTGCTGACAGCTTGGAGCCTAGATGGAGCCCACTTCAGATTCTGTGTCTCCTTCTCTCTCTGCCCCTCCTCCACTCATTCTTTCTCTCTCTCTCTCAAAAGTAAATAAACATTTTAAAAAACCAAAAAATAAAAACCTATGTGAAAAGAGTTGCACCTTCAGGAAGGGAGAATTGACCCACCCTTGACTCGTGTGATGGTTCACTTTATGTATCAACCTGACTATAGTGCCCATTTGCTCAGCCAAATATCAACCTGGATGTCTATTCGGGCACTTTTAGATCTGATTAGGACTTACATCAGCAGACTTTGAGTAAAGCAGATTACCCCCCATGATGTGGGTGAGGCTCATCCAACAATGCAAGGCAATTAACGGCAAGTCTGAGTTTCCCAGAAAAGGAAGAGACAATGCCTCCAGATTTCCTACGGACTCAAGACTNTCTCCCAGCCTCTACCTGCCAGCCCGCTCTGCACGTTTCAGACCTGCCAGCTCCAACAATCACATGAGTCAATTCTTCCAAAGAAATTTCTGTCTATCTCTGTCTCTATGTATATATACATAGTGTTTTATTTTATTTTATTTTATTTTATTATTTTATTTTAAATAAATAATATTGTATTTGTTTATTGCTGTATATATACACATACATTTTGTAAATATACAATTAATATTAGTTATGTATGCATTTAAGTAGGTGTTCTTGTATATATTTATGTATGTAAAGAGTCTATACATAAATATATATTCCCATAAGATGTACATATATATGTATGCCCCATTCGTTCTTTTTCTTTGAAGAACTCTGGCAAATAGACCTGGCGTTGTATTAGCATCAACTTCTGAAGGACCCATCGAACCTTCCACCATCAGTGTAATCTTACATACCAAATCCTGGGAAAAAAATGTATTATATGAATTCCACAGGCCCTGATGTTTATCAACAAAATTCAAGAATGCTGAATTTGGAAAGGAGCAGAGAATCCAGGCCTGTGGCAACCTGAACATTATTGCATCTGTGATTCCCCAGAGCTCAGCTTTGCTACCAAGGCTGGTCCAGCTTCCCAAGATTTACCTCAGGGTGACCAAGAATTCATTTCAAAAATCCCTCTTTCCAGGAAAGTGAGTTTTGGGTATACTTTGTCACCCACAAGAATGTTAACTGAACTTGTTTCTCTCTCCGACCTCAAGATTTTCTTTCTTTCTTCCATTGCTCACCTTTTAAAAAGATACTTTTTTGAATACAACCATAAAAAAGGAGGGGAGGAAAAAAGAGCTGTGGGCCACTTGCGGTCATTGGAGAGCAGCACTGAGATCTCAGTCCTATCCATGCCCATCAAGTTCCCTCCTCAAGCCCCCTGTTACCACCATGATTCTTGTACATTCTTTCTCTGAGAACCTATTCCAGACCATCATGGGAGATTTCCCCAGTGTCTTCAGCCCATGGCATTCAATTCCTTCTCAAGGGATTAGAAACAGCCCATTTTTGCACTAGATGGACTGCTTGTAAAACTACTTAGCTATTTCTTAATTGGTTGATTATTAAAATTTTAAAATAATTTTTCACTGGAAAATACATAAAAACACAAAGTAAGTAAAACTTACCAAAACCAAGCCATTTTTTTAAAGAGAGAGAGAGAGAGAGAGAGCAATAGCCAGCAGCTGATGGGCAGGGAGAGAGGGAGAGAGACAGAATTCCAAGCAGATTCCTTGGTGTAAGCACAGAGCCCATTGTGGGCCTTGAACTCATGAACCATGAGATCATGAACTGAGCCGAAGTCCAATTAGATGCTTAACCGACTGAGCCACCCAGACATCCCTCATTCCACCTTTTAAAATGATACGAAATGTAAAAATCCTTCTTCAGGAGACATCTTTGCTAATCATTTAGAGTATACGCTTCATTTCTTATATTACTTATAATTTTATGTTAGGGTTTTATCGTCCACCTTATATCTCAACTAAACTGTGTGGTTTTTGAAGGGGCAGATGCTGTCATATACACCACTATGCTCAACATCTTTTACAGTGACCTGAATATGTAGTAGCTGCTCAAACAACAACAGAACAAAATACCTCCTGTTGAATGAAAGCAATCGGTATTCTTAGTTTATATACTTCTCCCTCTTTGCAAGGTTCTTTCAATATTTGAACTTAAGTTCATGGGCAGATCATTGCAAACAGGCTAGTTGTGTTGTATATCAAATAATTCTTTCTCACAAACAACAGGCCTCCATTATTGACCCATCCATCAGCCGAGTCTCCAACTTAGAAGAGATCCCCTTGTTGCCATGGAGATCATTACTGATATATTATTCTTCATGGAACTCTCAAGTGAAATGAATCCAAAGTGTATATCAAACTAATGTCTTTATTCTCTTTCTGCCCCAAGCTTGTGCTGCCTCCTCCTAGCCCTTTGGAACTGCTGGCTGCCTTCCTCTTGACAAGGCAGAGATCCCATCATCCCCAGGGAGATCCTCTCCAAGCCCTGGATGTGTGAGATAATTCCAGAAGGCATAACAAGAAGATAGGGGCCCAGGGAAAATGTCAAGGCAAACACAATTTGAAAGATATTAACTGAGACCAATGGAGAGTTTCCCAAGAACCTTAATATGACCAAATAATAAAGCAGCCCACCAGATGGTTATAATTACTATCAGCCTTGTTTTCCTCATACCCTCTTCCTGAAGGGAAAAGAAGACAGACAATTACCAATCTGCAAGTTCTGCTGTGGCCTCATGCAGAGAGAGACGAGGCCTGTGTGGGCCCATAAATGACAAGTGAGTCTGGGCAAGTGAGTCCAAACATGGCCGAAAGGTACTAAGAGCCTAAATGGAAGCCATGCAGCATGATTTTCTCCCAGACTCCAATCAAAGCCCAACCAATTTAGGGAAAAGCAGGGAGTCGCTTCCACGTGTGTGTTTACCGGGAACACTAAGCAAAAAGTTGCCACCAAATATCTCCTAGTATCCTGCCAGGGGTCGAGACATCATTCCAATAGAAAATTATTCCCTTCATTCCTGGGGCTTCTGGGTTGAAAGAAGCCCCCGGCTGTAATGTCCCCATCACCCTGGCCCCACTCTTTCATGGCACTTCCCACAGCGTTGGAAGCACTAGGAGTAGCACTATGGAGAGAGGGTGAGGGTGGTCAGGGGGTGCCACAGAGAGAAAGGATGGCTGGGGGAGGGGGAGGGAATTGAATAACTTCACAATGCAGTTAAGGACTGACTCCCGAAGCAGGCTTTCCCGGCTACCTACTTAACTCTCAAGGCATTGCTTGAGGCCAGTAACTGTGTCTTACTTCTTACTCATATTTTTCTCCAATCAATATGTGTAGATGAATGAGTACTGTTAAGTGCAATATGATTCCAGAAACCACAGAAATGGGTTTTAGGGAAATTCAGTTCTTGTGTTCCCATTCCAAATCTAGCCTTGCTCAATGCCTCTGAGACACCCCAGAGGGAATTCCTCTTTCCTTCAACCAGCTCCTCCCATGCTGCATTATCTGGTAGCCCTGCTTCTGAGCTCTGTCTCCCTCTGTCCATCTAGATGTGGGCTCTTTGAGATGAGTCTACCTCTGATTTGCCTTTGAGACACACAGCGCCCAATGTGTAGTTGACTTTCAATACCTGTTTGTACCATGAACGTGGCCTGCAACCACCTTCTCACAGTTCTTGAGTCTTCACCGACAACCACACAACTAACCCCAGGGTGGAGAGAGTCACCATATCCTTCAGAAAGCTCCCGTTTGCACCAATAGTTCTGTGGGGAAACCGGGGTTGACATGGGGCCCTCATGATGTGAAAGGCTTCTGCCCTTTGGAACCCCTTGAACTCCAAAGGCTTGGTGACTTCACAGTGGCTCCAGCTGTGGAATTAAGGGATGGAGAGTCAAGGGGTCACTTCTGCTCATGCCTTCAGCTGCCATACAGTGTCCACCTCCTGTGGCTCCCAGCACCACAGCTTCTCTGGCTCCTTCGAGAAAATCCTGTGGCTTCTCCATGGACAGTTGGGGGTAAGGATATGCTAGGAAATGCAGAACCCACAAATGAGATATTAGATTCCTATCCAAAATATTCTGTCCAGTTGTCCAAACATATCACAGATATCAGGTCTCAGATATCAGTTTTTGGTTTCAGATGTGGTCAGGGGTTAATGTGGGGCCAGATACTAAATAAGTGAGTACATCTGGTTACCTTACCAAATGTATATTCCTTCTAGAATTCCCTCTAGAAGCCAAAAGCGATAGGGCCTAATGGAAAGGGCACAGGCTCTTTAGCCCAACCTCTAGTGTTATTTCTAGCTCGTCTATGTACTAGTTGTGTGACCTTAGGCACATCCTACCATTTCTCAATTTCAGTTTCCTCGTCCGTAAAACGTGAACAGTAATACGATTATCCACTTCACTTGTAGACTGGAGATCATATACATAAATCATCTTATGCTTATTGAGCATTTATTAAATAGTCCTTGTTATATGTCATTTAATCTAACACACTGTCCATTGTAAGATGCACCTGTATTTTATGTACCCAAAAGAAAGAAAATATTGCCAGTTAAACTCTGCCACATGACTTTATACTTTTTAATTTCTATTTCCTACTCATTGAAAGCATTCTTTAGACTTCTCTGACATGGGTTTTTTTAATCCTAGAAAATGTGTGCACAGACATGAAAAATACATGCAAAATAAAATGCTAAGGTGTTCTTAAAACTTATTCACATCAGTTCTCAGACAGATCCAAGTTTTCAAAGATTTTGAAATATGAAAATAATGGATTTTATAATGGATGCAATGAAGAGCTGTTTCATAGGCACAAAATAGGCATCGCAATTGCTCTGCAGTCCCTAGTTCCTCAACTAACCATAGTGCCCTTGGCAAAGTATGGACTGTCCCTAAGCTCAGGATTATTGGATGGTTGTATAAAATAATACTTACACCAGACTTTGCACATGGAACAGAGTAAAGCTTAGCAAATATTCCCTTTTTGCCAAGAGCCGACTATGTAGTCTGAAACAGCAACAATAATGGGGTGCCCGAGTGGCTCAGTCGGTTAAGCGTATAACTTCAGCTCAGGTCATGATCTCATGATTTGTGAGTTCAAGCCCTGTGTTGGGCTCGCTGCTGTCAACACAGAGCCTGCTTTGGTTCCTCTGTCCCCCTCTCTCTCTGCTACCCCCATCTCATGTGTGCTCTCTCTCTTTCTCTCTCTCAAAAATAAACATTTTTAAAAAATTTTTATTAATAAAAAAAGAAAGAAATAGCAACAAAGGCATAATCATTGCTATCTGCATCAGCAACTTCATCCACACTATCTCATTTAATATCCCCAACAGCCCTGCCAGATGGGGAAAGCAAGCATCTCCTCCCTTCTATATATGAGGAAAGGGAGGCTCAGAGAGATCAGGGCATTTGTCAAAGGTTGCAAAGCTAGTTAGTAGCTGGGCCAGGATTCAGACCCTGACCTCTACCTATTTGGGGCTATTTCCATCATACTTGGATGCTGTTCTATTTGCACAAAATATTCTCCCATGTTTAAGAACAAGGAGAACACTTCCCTGACTTTTGAACTCTTATAGTATGTGTAGGATAGAAAGTCTGACCGACTTAGATTCACATCCCTATTGACCCCCCTCTTTGAAGGAAATGAGCCACAAGGAGGCAAAGTAACTCTCCCAAGGTCCCAAGGGCAACAAATATGTAACTAGACTCTAAAGTGAACAGAACTTGAACTCTTAGCCACTCAGCTGCACTTCCTCTTCCACATAAGAGAAAAATTGCACCTGCTTTTCAGAGTGGTCAGAATTTAAAGTAATTTAGAGAAAGCATCTAACCCAATGGCCATCATATAATAGGCACCTAATAAATAGCACCTATAGTCACCGCAGTTAACAATAATAATATTTGAACAGATGCAGATGCCCACAGGCCCAAGCCAGGCATGCAAGGGGACAGAAGGGCCAAACAATCCTCCTCAAGAGGAGAATATCTTCCCGCACATCCCCCAGCTGCCTCATCTCCTTTGTAACTATAGAAATAGACTGGAAGCGGGGCACCTGGGTGGCTTAGTCGGTTGAGCGTCCGACTTTCACTTAGGTCATGATCTCGCGGTTCGTGGGTTCGAGCCCCACGTCGGGCTCTGTGCTGACTGCCAGCTCAGAGCCTGGAGCCCGTTTCAGATTCTGTGTCTCCCTCTCTCTCTGACCCTCCCCTCTCACGCTGTCTCTCTCTCTCTCTCTCTCCTAGAAATAAATAAAACATTAAAAAAAAAAAGAAATTGACTGGAAGCTACATACAGAAGAAAAATGGCCAAAGGATGTCTTTGGCATTCAGGCACTAATTAATTTTGTATTTCAGAATTAATTTTTACCTTCATCCAAAGTCTTCTGCTGAGAGCAGAATATTAGTTGTACTCAGAGCAAGTGCACTGGCAAATTCAGCTTTCCTCCAGGAAATGCAAGCCTTGTGACAAAGTTCTTGTGAAATCCAAACAAGGTTTCTCGCTCATGACTGCTGTTGGCTCATCACCAAGGGAAGACCATCAGCTCAACAATCCTCACAACGGACATGTAAACAGAAGGGCAATCTGCAAATTTGCTAATAGTTCCTCTTTACCGTGGCCTAAACCTAAATTCCAAGAAAACAAAAATAAAAGCAAACAAAACCTTGGTGCCTAAGGTCTCAAAGTGACAAATATCTAATTGTCCAATTGGTCTATAAATTCTGAGTGGGAGAATTCTTACTCAACGTGTCCCAAATGCAGGTACTGATTAAAATCAGTTGTGATGTTTTAGAACAGAGCCTTTTTACCTGCAGGATCTACCTATCCATTCTAAGAATCTGAAATTTTATCCAAAATCTCTTGGTACTTATAGAAGTTTTCTTGGAAAAAGCCCTCAAAGCTTTCATTACTTTCTTGAATGAGATCTGGACCCCCAGAACCATAGGGAGNGATGGACACTTAGGCTCTTTCCATGTTTTGGCTATTGTTGAGAGTGCTGCTATGAACGTTCACAATCCATTCTTAAATAATAACAACAAAAATTAGATATTTTTATGTGTCATGCTGTACTTTTCCAAACAGTACTTGTATTTATAGAAAGATACTTAAATATACACCAAAAACATATGCCAAAAATATTAACACTGGTTATCTGTTTGTCAGATTTATGAATGATTTTTTTATTTTGTTCTTTATGCTTTTACATGTTTGCTCTTTTTTCTACAATGAATGTGTTAGTTTTAGAATCTGCAAAAGCCTGATACATGCTATTTTCACACTGATTACAAAAAGTCTTTATATCTTAGTTCATAGCCTCCTCTGTATCTTGATTTCCCAAGTTATTTTTCACGATTCTCTGTCTATACCGTTGACCCAGGTAACAAGAATGCCAACCATGGCCAGATGCCCATTCCTGAGCAGTGAAATCTAGATGCACAAATATTAGGCCAGTTCAGATTTGGACACCAGTAGGCCATTACTCTTGCCAGAAAAGAAGACTGACAACCTTGAAAAGAAGTCGAAGGACACAGAAGAAAAGCCGGGTAACCCAGAGAGAATTGAAGCTGTTTGTTAAGTCTGTGAGCAGGTCCTGTATTTAAGGAAGGTGGCTGTGGCTTGTAGAATATTTCCAGCTCCTCAGCTCTGTAGCCTAAATAGGAAAATAAGGTTTATATCAAATGCCCTATTAGTGTATCTCTGTTCATTGAGGTAGAGTTGACAGACAATAATACATCAGGTAGGCAACATAGAACATACAACGTATGAACTACATGGTTCAAGTGTACAACAAACCATAATTCTCCATGGTTCAGGGATTGCAGATCTCGTTTCTGTACATTACAAAATGCTCATCATGGTAAGTTTAGTTACCGTCGGTCACTCTACAAAACTGTTACAATATTATTGACTATACTCCTTACACTGAATTGATATTTTGGGTTTGCGGCAGAACTGAGGAGCCCATCCAAATGCTAGAAAGCAAATGCATTACCCAAGGAGAATCTGATAAACCATCCAGAGCATGGCTTACTACTGATGGTCCTGTCCCGTGTGCAGGAGTTAGAAAGCAGGGACCTCGGGGGCCTGGGGATACAGAAAGCACCCACACTAAGGGTGCCAGCTTAGCACATACAATTCAGGACACCTCGTTAAATTTAAATTTCAGCTATCCAACAAAACTTTTCTTAGTATAAATATCTCCCGAGAAGTACATACACTAACAATTATTTATTGTATAGATGAAATTCGAATTTAACTGAGCATCTTGTATTTTATCCGGCAAACCTAATGCGCAATGAACAAGGAAGGACCAATCTATGGGCATATTTTCTCACCCTAATCAGACCATGTACATATGGAAGGAAGCGAGGGGAGAGAGGCAGAAAGCCTGGGCATAAGGAGCGAATCTTTAAGGAGCCAGAGAAGGCTCCTGGAAATAACAGTGAAACAAGGAGTTATATAAAGCCTCTCTTTGCTCCCATGTAAGAAAATTAGATCTTTCTAATGTTGTTCTTCTGGTGGTTAAACCAATATTACCCCAAAAGCAGAAGGTAGAGAAACCCAGGAAAGTCCCAGGATGTACAGTTAACAAGAAGACAGCAAAAGGAACGTGCTAATGGCAAAGGGTAAACCTCAGAAGTGCTGTAGCTGGGCTTGAAGTAAGTGTTGGTTGATTATGCTTAGCTTTTCCTATGGCCAAGATTTCAACACTTCATCTGAATAACTTGCACCTTCCAAAATTGTTTTCCAGAAAATGTCCACCGAAAAATAAAATGATACCTTTAAAAAAAAAAACCTAATGGAAAAGAGACACGTGTTGATGCCTAGATCTATATGACACCAAGTGAATAAAAAAGTGGAAAAACACCATCGTTCCAGATGTTTCATCTAGGTAGTAACAAGGAACAGGTTTGCAATCCACACACAGATGTTTGGCGCATAAATGCAGACTGTGGCTAAGATATTGAAAAGCATTGACTAGAAAATCAAAAAATCATCCTTTTTTTGCATTGTTCACAAACAGCCCTGGAAATATTTTTTGTCGATTTATTTTTAGCCCATCTTAAAGACAGAATTAGCTACGAAATAACTTGCCTGGCAGTCTGTTAAAGTAAATTAAAACACTGAAATGACTTCTCAGTCTTCTGTTTTGCATGGAGTACGCCCCCCACTTTTGTTCTCTGAGCGGCTGATTGAGGAAGTCCTTAGCTTCCCAGAGGCAAAGGGTTCAAATCCCACTGAAACCAGCCTGCTCTCTCCCCATACTATCCTCCTGAGGGCAGCCTACCAGACAGCTGGAGTCTGAAGGAAGGTAACAGCTATAGTTGGAGGGTGGGAAGCAGAACCGCCGTATGTGATGTGAAATAAAGGGTTTATCATGGGCAGAAGACCAGACATCATTGTGGGAGCTGGTGACGAAGCCTGTTAGAGACTTCTGCATCTGAAAGGGGCTCTGAAGTCACTACAGGTCAGCAGAGCCAGCATTAGGAAGATGAGCTGAACGTGAAGCAAGGAGACGAAGGACAAATTGGAATCCATGTCTCATTCCCATAACCCCCAACCTCGACACTATAGATAACCTGTAGAAGACGCCAGTGCCCTTTACCACAAAGCTACATAAGGCTCCCGGCGCAGGATGCCAAGAACCTAGAGGAGGGGCTCTTTTGGGATCTGGGCTCTGGAACCAGATGTCGCCCCGTACCCACAAGGTGAGACAGCAGATTGGGGCGGCACAGATGAGCTGCAGAGGTGGCCGGCACCCTCAGTCCCTAAGCGTAATGGCCGCCACTTTCCTTCCACCTTCCAAGTCTCCTGCAAATTCCTCTTGGGCCAATCCCTGCCTGGGACCAAAGTGGGAGAGAAGGGGATTCTGGGGCACAAGGCCCCCCACAGAGCATAAAACCTTCACAAAATACCAATCCTGGTTCCCTGTACTGCCAGTATCCAGCTGGGTGAATGTGACAGACTATCTAATCTCTCTAAACTTCTGCTTCTTCATCTATATGGATAATATTAAGTCATTCAAAAAGCAAATGTACCAAGTGCTCACCATATACAAATGAACCCAGGTTCCTGCTTTCATCCTGTCTATATTCTTTTGATAACAATGTCTTCACTGAAAAGTTGCTGTTTGGGATTTAATAAGATAGTTAAAAGGAATCTAGAACATAGATAGGCCAGTGTTACTGACTCAAGTTCATGTCTAGAGCAAGCTGATTGTGAGTGCATTTGAGAGTGGGCCCCCCTTCAGAGTTCCCCACCCACAGTCTTGGAGAACTACCATCAGGAACAAGCAGCTCATGAGTGGACTCCTAATGCCATGTATGGCCATTCCTGGCTTTTTATTTTATTTTTTAATGTTTTTTATTTATTTCTAGGAGAGAGAGAGACAGCGTGAGCAGGGGAGGGTCAGAGAGAGAGGGGGTCACAGATTGAAACGGGCTCCAGGCTCTGAGCTGGCAGTCAGCACAGAGCCCGACGCGGGGCTCGAACCCACGAACCGCGAGATCATGACCCAAGCGAAAGTCGGACGCTTAACCGACTAAGCCACCCACTCCTGGCTTTTTAAAGGAGGGCCTCACTCTGCTTCCTTACCATTAGCATTCTAGAAAGCTTGACTCCTCTTTCTTTAGAGTCACAGGCAGAGAAGAATCTGCCAGGGAGAAGGAAAAGAGGGTGAAATCTGCCAGGCAGAAGCGTGCAAGCGGGGAAAGAAAATGCTCACTTTCCAAATGGCTGCGGTGGTGCTGCTGGGGACCCTGCCATAGTCACTGTCACACTGGATGGTTAACACAAAAAGAAAAATGGCCTCCAGGCAGGTCTGGGAGGGTCAGAAGAGAACTTGAAGGAGAACATAACAAACACCCCACACGCCTACCACTCACTTCGTTTGAAGTCTTAGCACTACCATCATTCCCAACTGGGCAGCGACCACAACTGCCTCCTTTCTGTTTTCTCTACTATCTTAGTGGCAAGCGGGTGGTTGGATGTTGTAGGTGGCTTCTGCGCTGTGGTTTTCAACATTTTGTAGCCCAAAGCCTAGCTCTCCCCTCTACATGGAACAGTTGTGACTTATCATATGCAGTTAAGTAGTTCCCCAACTAGGGAGTATTTGGGAGCACGGAGAGTCCTTCTGAATAACGAGTCTGATTCTATCCCCTGGTGCAGGACTCAGTAGGAGATGCCATGCTTGGAAATATCTCTGGGTCACCTACCTGCTAGAACAATACCTTTCTAGTATCAGTTAACTGACCACAAAAGGAGAGATCTTGTCTAACACTTCACAGTCTCTGATCTTGCCATTTGAATAGTCACATATGCAGATATACATTCTCTCTCCTCCCTTCCTCTCCCCCTCCCCTCCCCCTATATGGTCATGTTGAATCTCCACACCGGGAGGTTCAAACTACTAGGGTTTTGGTCTATAATCATATTTACAAATTCAGATCACTATGACAGATAATTATGCTCTGGAAATGATACAGTATTTGGGTGTCACAAAGAAGTCACCATTCTTCGAAATAGATGGTGGCTAGCTTTCTCAAGAACTCATTTTATGAACTCAAGTAAAAACAAATGAATACTTGTTCCTCTTTTTGCTTCCTCTTTTGAGCAATTTTATGATTGAAAAAAAGACATTTTACCACAATGGAAAATACCTCATTTTTCCATTAAAATGTACACTTTTTTTAAATAACAGTTTTGAATCCACTCCCTGTCCATTGAGTTAAAAGGAACTGTTCCTGGGAGACCAAGTCAACATCTCACAAGTAAGGTGGAAAAGGAGGTGCTCAGCCAGTAAGTCTGTTAACCATGCAACAGTAGGAAGACATGGAAGTGTGGACAACAGCCCCAAGCCAGCCAGGTGGAAAATGAGAACAAATCACACTATTGACTGACAGCTTGGTCTCCTCTCAGCCAGGCTGATTTTCCCCACCTTTGGAGGCATGGGCTCAATCAGCCCTTTTTATAGCCAGTGGGCCCCAACTGGAAGTGTTCTTGGTGCATATACTACTTTGTGTCATTAAAAGGAAAGAGTCCACATGGCCCAACACCCACTTGAAACTTAGTTGAAAAGATCAAAGTGGGATTACTGGTGAAGTGAACGGCAGTGTTCAGTTGGTTGGGTTTTAAGCTTTTTGTATAATGGCTTCCATCTCCTCTAGTTAGATATCAACTTCCTCCCACTAAAAGTCTTCCACAGACAAATAAGAATTCAATCAATCAAACATATTGATGTTTAACATAATGTAAACAAATAGTTTGAGGGACTGATCAAATGTTTTGTTCTTCAACTCGATTTTTTTTCATCAGTTAGGAAGTCACAATGTTGTCAAAGAGAAAATGAGGAAGCTATGGAGAGTTCGGGATTTGGCTCCACACACTAATTTTACTCTCACAAGTTAAGATTTCCTTATTCACAATAAAATTTTTTGGTTTTTTTTATTCATCTTTTCAGAAGGCTCATAGGTCTTCCCAAAGACTGAGATATATCCATAAACAACTTCACCCCTACAATTAGCTCAGTGTTCACACATGTGTGGTGTGTTATCCATCACATACAGACTCATTTTCTTGTCCTTAATAGTTTAGCTTTCAAAAGTCTATGATGGAGGGGCTCCTGGGTGGCTCGGTTGGTTAAGCATCCAACTTCGGCTCATCCAACTCATGGTTCATGAGTTCAAGCCCCGCATCAGGGGGCCTGCTTTGGATTCTGTGTCTCCCTCTCTCTCTGCCCCTCCCCTTCTCACACTCTGTCTATATCTCTCTCTCAAAAATAAACATCAAAAAAATTTTTTAAAGTGTATGATGGATAAAATACAGCAATCCCCTAACGATCTGTTCTAAATGGATAAAAAGGAGAGGTCCTCATGAGGCCCAAGCAATTTAAATTTATAGGTGTCAGAAAGGATCACCAATACCTCTCAATTCTCTCTTTGTCTCTCTTTCTGTCACACACACACACACACACACACACACTAAAAGCATCTAGGGGGTGTTTCTCACAAGAAATTAATTTATTTAATCCCATTGATTCCCCTTAAGGAATACATTACTAAGCAGTAACTTCTACCAGAGATGAGGAACACTAAAGACGAAGCAAAAAAGCAAATATTTGGGACAATCTTCATGCTAGATTATAACTTAAACCCTAAGTAACCTGGATTTGGCTGAAATTCATACTTTTTTTTAATTGTTTTTCCCCCCAAATAAACAGCATGAGATTGTGATGCTAAAATAGAAATACAGTCGAATCGTGTTATTACAAAAATTTGGCAAAGCTACCAGTGAAATCATGTCCTTTGAAACATAACCACCACACACAGTAAAAACACAATTCCTCTCAACGCGGCCATAAACAGGGTGTTAGCCTTGTTCCTCAAGGTCAACACTATAAAAGGGTTCCCGCATACTTAGTGAACCCACATTCAACTCAGTAATTCTTATCTGGCCATTAGTGTCACATGCTAAAATCCGTGTCCCAGTAAATTGCCGCGTGGTATGTGAAATGTATTAAAAGTACATGAGGTAAAGTTGTTTTCATGAAACCTCACTCGAATGCCTGATCATTAGAGGATCATTTCCCCATTATGATGATTACTGTATTCCTTCGAGGTGTTTGCCCATGATTGTGGAGGGGTGGGGTGGGCAAATGGGTGCAGGACTTTTTTGAGATCTATCAAAGGAGTGATAGAAAAAAAATAGAGCTGAGATTTTTTTTTTTAAGCCCCCACACATTGTAGTTAGTGGGGCCAAGCCTTGTCAATGCCACCCGGTTGTTGGCACTGTGCCTCATCCATGGCAATGTTCACAATGTAATTACCAGGCCCCAACCACAACTGTACAAGGGTCCCTTGTGGAACGTTAGGTTAACAGGCGGGGACACTGCTGAGCCAGGCTTCACGGAGGCTCAGGGCCATGGGAGTTTCCCAGTCAGGAGAGTGTTCACCACTCGCCTCCAGTTACATGTTGCACAGCCCAGATCCCCTCCACTGGGCGCCATATTATTTTACCTCAGTCAGGAGCAAAGTTATATATCTGAGAATGTGTGAGGAGCCCACAGATTTTCCAAGACCGTGTTTTAAGCATTCGTAAAGGTAAAGAGAAGTGGGATGGCTTACATTGTCCATTTCAGTGATGTCAGTTTGTCTGAGGTAACGGTGGGGCTGCTCCAGGAGGGAAGGGGAGTGAAGTGCAGGCACCCACCACTCCTCGCCCTGGGTGTCTGCCCGGCCAAAAGCCCGAGACATCTCAAATAGCGACATGCCCCATTCTTTCTGGTGAGGTGCCCCAGCGAGCTGACTTCAAGGAGCCGGTACAATTACAAGTGGGAAAGCAGCACAGCGTAGCGTGAGGAAAGAAAAGAGAAAATAAATCATTCCTACTCAATATACCTATGGTTTAAAGATTTAGTTTTGGGGCGCCTGGGTGGCTCAGTCGGTTAAGGTTTAAACTCTTGGTTTAAGTTCAGGCCATGATCTCGTGGTTCATGAGTTCGGGCCCCACATCAGGCTCTGTGTTGACAGCACTGAGCCTACTTGGGATTCTCTCTCCCTCTCTCTCTGCTCCTCCCCTGCTCTCTTTCTCGTTCCCTCAAAATAAATAGATAAATGTAAAAAAAGAAAGATTTATTCAGATGCTTCCAAGACTGGACCCCAGACAGAAAGTAGGCTCTTGGGGAGGCTGACAGAACCCAGACAGAGGGGAGGAGCTCCTGCAAAGAAACGCTGTGCATCTACAGGCCCTACATGAGACCAGGAGAGGTGAATAACTCATAGGAAAAATAATGCTGATTTTTTTGGAGTCAGTGCTGTTAGGAGACAAAAAAACAGACAAAAAGCTATGGCTATTTGAACATGTTGTATATTAAGAGCTTAGGATGATGCCATCGGGCACAGTCTGGCATTCAGAGCATCTCAGGAGAAAAGAGGATGTTGCCAGAAGGTGAGTGTATTGGGTCCAGAAATCACAAGATCTGCAGGACATTTAGAGACTACAATATATAAAAGCCACAAGGCACGTGCTGAAGTCTTTCCTAGAATTCAACGAGAAAGCTTCATTTCCCTTCTTGAAAATAACCTTTTCGAGTTTTATTTCTCCAAAATGGCATCTTCCTTCTTTCCAGATCTGCCTCTCTCCTCAGAGCAGCACAACTTTTCCTGGCATTGGAGAATAGCAAGACAATTTCCCCGGGAGATACGGATTTATATAAAAGGTGGTTCTTTCAAATTCAGCAAGGATAATCCCACACCATTCATTCATTTATTCATTCAAGAGTTAACTACTATATGCAAAGCAGTGTGCTCGGGGCAGGACTGAGGCACCATCAATGGCCTCCTCTTCTATTATTTAGGGGCCTTGTATTAAATCAAGTCNAAAAAATAAAAATAAATGGTACTAAAATACATAGTCAATTCTAAAAATCTAGGTAATCATATTTAATGACATAGGGAAATATTTACAAAATACACTTACATGAAAAAGTAGGCCACAGGATAAAATGTGGAGCATGATTCCAAGCACGTAAAAATTATACATATATACATACATGCATAAAGATAAACAGGTATAGATAGATGGATATGTAGGTAGATATAGATGATAAATAGGGAGATAGATAGGTAAAATAGATAGATGATTGATAGATAGATAGATAGATAGATGATAGATAAATAGATAGAAGAAATGTACCTAGAATTTGAATGAGTGAGAAGTCATGGAAAGTTATGGATATTTTGAAGGTGTCTCTTTCTATAATTTTAAAATCATGTAAATTATTACAATGTCCACAATACCCAAAGCTACCTGTAGATTTCGTGCGATCCCTATCAAAATTCCAATGGCATTTTTCAAAGACATAGAAAATACGGTTCATAAATTTATCTGGATCTATAAACGTAATTCTGAGAAATAAATCTGGAGGCATCGCACTTGCTGATATTAAATATTATTATAAACTTACAGTAATCAAAACACTGGGGTACTGGCATAAAAACAGACACATAGACCAATGGAGCAAAATCAAAAGCCCAGAAATAAACCCAAAGACATACATCAACTGATATTTGACAAGGGAGCCAGGGTCTACAACCGTAGACCCTGAACGCGCCCAGTCTTGTCTGACAAGGAAGCCAGGTATACTCAATGAAGAAAGGAGAGTCTCTTCAATAGATTGTTCTGGGAAAACTGGATATTCACATGCAAAAGAATAAAATTGGATCCCTATCTTACCTCACTTGCAAAAATTAACTCAAAATGAATTAAGGACCTAAAGATAACACCTGAATCTGTAAAACTACCAGAAGAAAACATAGGAGAAAATTGATGTTGGTCTTGGCAGTGATTATTTTGAAGTGGTACAGAAAGCACAAGGAACAAAAGCAAAATGAAACAAATGAGACCACGTTAAACTAAACAGCATCTACACAGCAAAGGAAAGAACACAATGAAAAGGGAATTTATGGGATGTGAGAAAATATTTGCAAACCACCTACCTGACAAGAGGTTAAAGTCCCAAATACATAAGGAGCCCACGCAACTCAATATCCAAAGATCAAATAATCGAATTTTAAAATGAGCAGAGAAACTAAATAGACATTTTTCCAAAGAAGACACATGGCCAACAGGTGCATGAAAAAATATTCATCACTAATCTAGGCAAATGCAAATCAAAACCATGATGAGCCATCACCTCACACCTGTTAGAATGGTTATTCTCAAAGAGACAGGACATAACAAGCATTGGACGGTATGAGACTGTTGGTGGGAATGTAAATTAGTAGAGCCACCATGGAAAACACTGTGGAGCTTCCTCAACATTTAAGACTAATACTCCCTGGGGCGCCTGGGTGGCTTAGTCGGTTAAGGGTCCGACTTTCGCTTAGGTCATGATCTCGCGGGTTGTGGGTTCGAGCCCCGCGTCGGGCTCTGTGCTGACTGCCAGCTCAGAGCCTGGAGCCTGTTTCAGTCTGTGACTTCCTCCTCTCTGACCCTCCCCTGCTCACGCTGTCTCTCTCTCTCTCTCTCCTAGAAATAAATAAAAACATTAAAAAAATTAAAAAAAAAAAAAAGACTAATACTCCCTTATGATCCAGCAATCCCACTTCTGGTTATATATCTAAAGGAAATCAGAGCACTGTCTCGAATATCTGTACCTTCATGTTCATTGTACATTATTCACAATTGCCAAGACATAGAAACAACCTAAGTGTCTATCATTAGGTGAATGCATAAAGAAGATGTGATATTTATATGCAATGGAATATTACTCAGCCAAAAAAATGAATGAAATCTTGTCATTTGCAACAACATAGATACAAGAGGGTGCTATACTAAGTGAAATTAACCAGACAGAGAAAGGAAAATACTGTATAATCTCACTTACATGTGGAATCTAAAAACAGTTAAACTCATAGAAACAGAGTAGAATGGTAGTTGTCAGGGGCTTGGAGACTGAGGGAAACAGAATGAATATTGGTCAAAGGGTCTGAAAATCCAGTCATAAGGTAAATAAGCTCTGAAGATCTAACGTATAGCATGGTAGTTATAGTCAACAGTACTGTATCATACACTTGAAATTTGCTAAAATAGTAGATCTTAAATGTTCTCACCACACACACATACCCCAAAAAAAAGCATGGATGTGCTAACTAATCTTATCATGGTAATCATTTCATGGTAGATACATGTACTGAATCATTGCCTCAGACACCTTAAACTTACACAATATTATTTGTCAGTTATATCTCAGTAAAGCTGGGGTGGGACACCTGGGCGGTTCAGTTGGTTAAGCATCCAACTCTTGGTTTCGGCTCAGGTCATGATCTCATGGTTTGTGGGATTGAGACACAGATCAGTCTCTGCTCTGTCCTGCTTGGGATTCTCTCTCTCATTCTCTCTCTCTCTCTCTCTCTCTCTCTCTTTCTCTCTCTCTCTCTCTCCCTCTCTCTCTCTGCTCCTAACCCCCCCCCATCTCTCTCAAAATAAATAAACTTTAAAAAAATGTCTGGGGAATAATTAGCAATTATCTCTAAGGACTGGGATTAGATGAAAAAGACATTTTCACTTTTTATGTTATATTCATTTTTGTTATTGGTTACATTAATCATACTTTAACTTACTTTGTTTTTATTTAAACCAGTTAGTTAAAACACAGTGTAATATTAGTTTCAGATTCAATAATTACATACAAGACCCAGTGCTTAGGGCACCTGGGTAGCTCAGTCTGTTGAACATCTGACTTCAGCTCAGATCATGATCTCTCGGGTCGTGAGTTTGAGCCCCATATTAGGCTCTCTGCTGTCAGCAGAGCCTGCTTCAGGTCTTCTGTCCCCTTCTTTCTGCCACTACCCTGCTCATGCCCTTTCTCTCACTCTGTCCAAAATAAACAACAAAAAAGGCCTGGTGCTTATCACAGCCAATTAAAACAACTTAACTAAACTTAAATTTAAATTAAGTACTTGAAAATTGTATTTATAAATTCATAATTCAAATACGTAAGAACATGATCATTTTGAACATATCTATGTAATATAATCTTGAGAAATTTAGAAAACAGTAAGTGGATAAAATCTGACTCTACATACCAAATAGCCAGTTCTTTTATATTTTAACTTAATTTTTTCCCTTTTGCTCACCTAATGTAGTAGTACTACCCATATAGTGTAAATCTGGCCTTACAAATTAGGTTTTAGGAGCGCCTAGGTGGCTCAGTTGGTTAAGCAGCCAACTTGGGCTCAGGTCATGATCTCACAGTTTGTGGGTTTGAGCCCCACATTGGGCTCTGTGCTGACAGCTCGGAGCCTGGAGCCTGCTTCGGATTCTGTGTCTCCCCCTCTCTCTGTCCCGCCCCATTCATGCTCTGTTTCTCTGTCTCTCTGTCTTTCTCTCTCTCTCTCAAAAATATATAAATATTTTAAATTTTTTGATTAGGTTTTAATATCATATTTGAAAGAAGCCCAACTCCAAATTCCCAATTTTAAGAAATTCTCAATTTTTGGAACACAGAATAGTTCTTCACCCTTGGCTATTAAATTCCAAATGTTATTTTGGGTGCTACCCGGGTACCTCAGACCATGGAAAATCGTACAAGCTCTTGTGTGCCTCCCTCAGAAAGTAGAGACCGGAATTAAATTCTCCAGGGTGACTTCCTCCTGGCCCCTAAGGCTTCAGTCATCCCGCAGAAGCTAACTGACACCATGAGCTCTAGAAAAAGGGTCCACCAACCCCAATAAGATAAAGAAGATCTCAGAAGTGCTCAAATTCTTGGCTGGGCCAGCTGATTTAACAGTCTCTTTATAGAAGATGTTTTTATTTTTGATCTTATAGCCCAGAAATGTGAGATAGAAATTCTTGGAATAGAAAATACGAATATTTTTCGTATTCCCCTTTTCATATTCCCCCTCCCCTCCCCCACTTGTTTCACATGCTCCAGTCTTTTCCCCAAGCACTTTCTTCTCTCTGTGGGCTTTTCTTCCCCCTCCTCCCCCTCCGGCCCCCATTACCTGCAGAGACATTCTCACTGATTCTCTCTTCACTCTGTCAGATGGTTTTCTCTATCCTAGACCTAGCAATTGCTTGAATCACTTCATGGCTACTCTAATTCAGACACCAAGATGAGCAAAGTAAACAAGCAGCAGAAGCATCTTCCTAATTTTTCAAACATCTCAAAGATCAAAGGAGGCCAGCTGTGGCAAAATTCATCTGTTATTTTTAAATCACTGCTGTCCAAAATCTCCCCCACAAAGGACAAGAAACCCGCAGCGTCTCTCACAACTAAACTGAGTCTCTGGATACAATTTCAACATTTTTCTGCGCCTTCAATCTCTTTCTTCCTCTCCTTTCTCACTTGGCCAAAGACAGACTATGAAGTGATTTTTCCCCCCAAAGATTCTATTCTGGTCACTGCAGCCTAGAAACAGAGTAAGGAGTCACAAAGCGAACCTCATCCCCAGTGACAGTCTTCCCACCAACCACCCTTTCTGAGTCCCTCCAGTTGCATGTAAGGCCAAATGCACGTCAGGCAGAGGACAGGGTGGGCCGTGAACCACACTGGCTGTGAAGGCTTTTGCAAGTCACATACCCTCTTTGTGCCTTAGGTCCCTTGTCGTTACTTAGTAGAGTCACTCACAGACATCACTCTTCTCTGCTCCCCGTTACATGCTAGAATTTCCCTTCCCTACCCCCTCTGAGGGTAAGCATAGCGATATAACCTGTGTTGTTCCAATGAAATGTTAGCCGAAATGCATGGATTGTTTCCAAGCAAAAACTAAGGGTCAGTTCGCCAGATTCCTTTTTCCTTTTCCAGAGACCATAGAAACATATTTCAAGATGGAATCTCCCTCAGCCTGGGTCCCTGTATGACTTCGATGAGTAGAACTCCCTCTGTGACCCCACATAGAATGGACCTTATGGTAGTGTAACTATGCTTTAAGTCACTGAGACTTTATGGTTGTTTGTGATATATCATAATATAACCCTAATACACTACTAATACACTACTTGTCTATAAAATGGGAGTGGTGGTAATAACATCTAACAACACACAGTGTTGCTCTGAAGATCAAATGAGATGACTCACAAAGTAAGTACCCAATAACTATTGGTGATGTTTACTTCCATGAGATACCTCAGGTCAGCTAAATAGATTGCTAGAAGCAGACCAATGACCTTGTCTTAACCCCAAATTTTGAACACTACAAACAAAGGTGGAAGACAATACCACTTAGAATCACTCTCCCTGGAAAATATCCTTGCCTTCCCCTCCCTGTCTCCTCACCAATAACGTTCTTCCACTTCTTCTTGGGATGGCTTCCTGAACCAATCCTGACTCATACGGGTTATCCCATATTATACAGCAGACCACTCTTCCTACTTAGGTTCCCCTAAAAATGCCTTTTGTTCATGTCATAACTGTCCAATTTTCCTAAAGGACAGGAACTATGCCTTCTGTTTCTCTGATGCAGTTTCTGTTTTTCTTCTGCAATTTCCATATTTCCCCACATGTACCCTTCTCTCTTTCTCTTGAAGTTTCCACAATCACCCCATATGTATCCTAACCCCCACAGCTCAGAACCTGTGGCAGAGACCTGCGTTTAGCAGATGCTCTATTAATGTTTTTTGCTGACTCGTTTTAACCTGTGCCAAGACCTACAGAAAAGGTGAAACAAACAAAGGCTTGCCCAGGATGGTTCCTCAAGGTGATTGCAACTCCTCCTTCCCCCAAATAGGGATTTCTTACCATTAAAACATGTTTTATTATCCAAAGGGGTGGCTGTGTAGGTTTGCAAAGCATTGCCCCCAAATGGTTTGTCATTTTGCTCACCTGATGACAGTAATTTAAAATGTACCCAAGAACCTTGGTTACCCAATGCATCCAAGCATCCATCTGGGTTCACGAGAGAGGCATAAGAATCAAAATAACACACTTCCACAGCATGGCCACCTCTCCCCGCAGGAATCTGCCGTGTAGACAGACCTCCTCAGGCACTTCCTGCCAAAAAGACACATTTGAGCTCTCGCAGAGCAGAGTAAAGGCACTATGAGACATGGTGGGATTCAGTGGCTTTCCATAAATCATGTGTTTGTCTCTCTGTCTGGATTAGCAACCCAGCTCTCGAAAACCCACTAAAGAGTGGAACAAGACCAGAACAGACAACAGAAATCCAGAGACAACTGCCGAACCTGACTTCAGTCTTAACACTTCTCCTTTCTCCTTTAAATAGGCAATGAGCCTTGTTTGTGTTTGACAGCTCAGTAGTGGCTAAGCATGTGGGGCCCAGAATCTCTTTCAGTTCCACATTGCCTAGTTTCCCAGAAACCAGCCTTAGATCTCTAAGCCACAACAAAGAGGTGCCCATTTAGCAAACTGACCTCCTTTATCGCTACAGGAGTTTCTGTGTTTTCAAAATGGTAGGCTACACCTGAGGGAAATGAAAACATTTCATACTGCCTGCTTTCAGCCTTGAGGTAGGTCTCTCTCAGATGTGCATGCTCATGGGGGCTACAAATAAACTGGGGAAAAAAAGAGCCATAAACAGCCCTACCCTCACATTAGCCAAGCCTGCAACATGTGCTCCCATAATTAAAGTACTTACTTATGGGAGATCCACTTCCTCCCTTCTTTAGTGAGGCTGCTTCACCAGACAACCTCCACACTTCCTTCTGGTTAACACAAAGAACTGATCACGTGCATTATCTGCTTCCAAGTGAGCAGGTGAGTGAATGGACTCGGGTACCTGGGAACTGTGATCGCAAGAGACACAGAAAGATAAACATGTTTTCACACTGTCTATGTAAAACTGAAGCTAAATTATTTATGTTAATGAAACTTAAAATTTTTCTGTACAGGCAAATCTATAGATGCTGATAGGTAAATGGATCCTATTTTATTATTAAGTGATGATGTGCACAGTGATCTTTTAAATACTATACAATATTCACATCTTTATATTGCCAATCAAATTTCATCTCTTTTTTTTCTAAGTTTTATTTTATTTACTTGAGAGAAACAGAGACAGTGTGAGTGGAGGAGGGGCTGAGGGAGGAAGAGAGAGAATCCCAAGCAAGCTTGGGGTTGCCAGCGACTGCAACTCACAAAACCACAAGATCATGACCTGAGCCAAAACCAAGAGTCCTTGGGGGGCGCCTGGGTGGCTCAGTCAGTTGAGCATCAGACTTCAGCTCAGGTCATGATCTCATGGCTTGCGGGTTCGAGCCCCTCTTCGGGCTCTGTGCTGACAGCTTGGAGACTGGAGCCTGATTCAGATTCTGTGTCTCCCTCTCTCTCTGCCCTTCCCCCTCTCTGCTGCTCTCTCACTCTCTGCCCCTCCTCCACTCACACTCTCTCTATCTCAAAAATAAATAAACATTAAAAAAATAAATCTCTTTAGAGACTCCCTGTTCAATCACCCCATCTAAATTAATTTCCTCCTCCCTGTTACTTTCTGTATCTTAGCCCTGTTTTCTTCACAGCACTTATCATCTGAAATTCTTTTATTTATCTCTTGGTTTGTTTGTTTATTACGTTTTTAAAATATTGGAATGTAATCTCCATAAGCAGGAATTTTGCCTAGAACATTTCCCAGCACGTAGTGGGGGCTCAGTAAATATTAGCAGTATTAGGTAGAGAGAGATGGTTACATAAACCTAAAAAATTCCAAATTAGGAAGGAAGAAACTATTAACATTGATTAGCATGGAGGAATTAGAATTCCAAATACTGGGAAAGAAAGGCTTTTGTTTCTCAATCTGCACCCTTTTGTACCATGTGAATTTTTACTGTGAAAATGTATTTCTTTTGTAATAAAAACATATACAATAATAAATTTAAATATATGACTATATAAAAATTTGAAATTTCACATGACAAAAAATCACTAAGTTAAAACATACATAATGTATTAGGAGACAAAAAGGTTTCATCACAGATACAAAGTAATATAATTCCTAATATACCTAAAAATTAATTGGAAAAAATAACTCAATAGAAAAAAGGGTAAAAAACATGAATAGGCAATTCAGAGGAATGAATTTCCAAGAGGCAAATAAATCAATAAAAATATATTCAACCTAAAAAAAAAATTCAACCTCATGTATCGTTAGAGAAATGTAAATTAAGATGAAATGCCATTTTTCCATGCATCAGATTAATAATAATTAAAAACAATCAGCACCAGTGAGGCTGTAAGGAAATCAGCCCCGCCCCCATATTTATGGATGCAGGGGTGGAGGGGAGAGGAATGTAAATTGCTACAATGCTTTGGAAAGTAATTATGCAATATCTATGAAAATTTAAAATATGCGTGCCCTTTGGTGATCAATTTTATGGTTTAAACTCTTCCCTGTAGACATAAACATACACAAAAGAATATTTTTTAATGTTGATGCAGCCCAGTTCTTAATGCCAAAAAAACCCTCAAATCTCATCAACAGAGGACTAATGACACAAATCCTATATACCCACATAACAGAACATTTTTAAAGATACTAAAAATAAGTATAGTCTTTATAGGCAAGGGAACTGTTTATTATATGTGAGAAAGGAAGTTACAGGACAATGTAACTAATGTAATTAATAATCCCATTTGTTTTAGAACACACACATTATTCCCTTCAAGACTGGAAACAGAGTGTTCTGTATGTATATATATACATATATATGTACACACATATGTATACACACAGAGGTATATGTTTTTATGCTTGCATGAGTGTGGAGAAAAACAGGAAATGATATATAAGCCATTGCTAACACTGGGACATTGAAGAGATTCTGATGTTAAGTAGAGGAAAAAATATTAATTTATCTCTTTGAGTGAATTAAACTATGAGCATGAGTAAAAGCATAATTAGTTGCAAAGAAAGCAAATGGCTTTCCCATTCCCTGCGGTGTTCTTAAGTCTAGTTCCATGCCTTAATTTCCTCTACGAAGAAAAGCAAGCCCTAGGGGCACCTGAGTGGCTCAGTCGGTTAAGTGTCCGACTTCAGCTCAGGTCATGATCTCACAGTTCGTGAGTTCGAGCCCCGCATCGGGTTCTGTGCTGACAGCTAGCTCAGAGCCTGGAGCCTGTTTCAGATTCTGTGTCCCCCCCTCTCTCTGACCCTCCCCTGCTCATGCTGTCTCTCTCTCAGAAATAAATAAAAAACACATTAAAAATTTTTTAAAAAGAAAGAAAGAAAGAAAGAAAGAAAAGTGAGCCCTATTATGGGCCTGTTTGTCCCTTAGGAAGAAAGAGATCTACTGACCAAGATTTGCCTCGTCTTGTTCGTCCTGAGTAACTGGAAGGTGGTACGTCTCATACTGTCACCCTACAAAGGCCAGGCCCTGATCCATACAATCACCTAACACACCCCTTGAGGCAGTAGCAAGGCCCACAACAAGCCTGGAAGGGGGAAAGAAGTATAATTACTAGTCTTCTTGGGCGACCCCTGTTTCCTGGCTCAGGTTGGGTGCATGCCCTCCATTAGACTTCAACCTCGTGGGAAACCTCTGCTGGGAACCCTGTGACTTCTGGCGATGAAGTTCCAAGTCCAAAGATTTGACCTGAACCAGGACTCCCATCCAGAATTGCAGCTAGCCAGCCCTGAACGGTCTCCCCGCCTCCGCTCCACTTCCTTCTCCTCTTTACTCCATCTCTCCAGAATCACCCCCATTAGAAAATTTAAGTCCTGGTTTCTTTTTTTCACAGGAAAGATCTCCAGAATATAACTCCCTAGCCACTGCCCCCCACCAGCCCCTGACAAGAGTCAGATAAATCCAGAAAGAAAGATAAAGTACACCTTGGAGAAGAAATGATGATTTATGAAGAACAGCTAAGGAAGCCAGGGAGGAGGTTTGCTTGACTAGATTTGAATACTCTAGAGAATTGCCAAGTATTGTGTATCTCTACTAGATTCTTTTAGCTGATTTATCACCCAGAAAGAGAGTTACCCGATAAAATAAAGGACACCCATTATATTTAAATTTCAGGTAGATAATGAATGATTGTTTTACTACAAACACATCCCACATATTACATGAACCCCATATTTTGATTTGCTGACTCTGGCAACTCTCTGCAGAAGAGAACTGTTCATCTTTTCACCCTTATTCTTAGGGATATCTTCATTCTCTGTATCAATATTCTTCATTTACAAATGCCTTTGCTCCCCTCAAGCATTCACAACAGCTCCGCTCCCTTTTATCTCTCAGAAACTTAGAAATCCTCACTTAGTAATAGAAAAATCCAGTCTAGTTTCCTTTCTAAGCAACGTTGCAAAAGAGGTACATGAAGTTTGTCTTGCTCAAGATGGCAATACAACCAGCTAACTTATGGTCCATTTCTTCGCAAAATGGGCAAGGATTTATTTAGATATAGCATTGTAAAAACAAGCAAAAGCAAAATAAAACAAAAGCCTCTTCCTAATCCTGGGGGGATGCTGAAAGAAACTGGCACTTGGTAATCCTGGGGCTTATGTATTCACTATGAAGAATTTAGTTAGATCATCCAGATTGCAGAGATGTGTGTAAGCCCTACCATGGTCAGAAGCCACCTCTGATGTGCTTCATCATCTCACACTCTATGATTGTGATCCCAGTCCATTCTCAGGAGCACCTGCTTTAACCTGATAATGAAACCAGGCCAAAAAAAACAACACACACACACCAAGAAAATTACAGGCCAATATTCCTGATAAACACAGATGCAAAAGTCTTCAACAAACACTAGCAAACCAAATTCAACGATACAGTAAAAGGATCAAGTAGCCTTCATTCCAGAGATGCCAGGATGGGTCAGCACTTACAAATGAGTCAGTGTAATGCTCCACGCTTACAAAACAAAGGATAAAACTCATATGATCATCTCAACAGATGCAGAAAAAGCATTGGACAAAATTCAATACCCATTTATGATTCAAAATTCTCAGCAAAGTAGGTATAGAAGGAACTTACCTCAAAATAAGACAGCCCGTATATGACAAATCCACAGCTGACGTCATGCTCAACAGTAAAAAGTGAAAAGCCATTCCTCTAAGATCAGGAACAAGACAAAGATACCCATTCTCACCACTTTTTTTAAAATGTTTATTTATTTTGAGAGAGAGACAGAAACAGAGAGGGAGCACAAGTGGGGGAGGGGCAGAGGGAGAGGAAGAGAGAGAGAATACCAAGCAGGCTCTGCATTGTCGACGCAGACTCCCATGCAGGACTCTGTCTCACAACCATGACTTCATGACCTGAGCTGAAATCAAGAGTCAGACGTTAAATTGACTGAGCCACCCAGGTGCCCCAACCCTCTTACCACTTTTATTCTGTGTAATTTTGGAAGTTCTAGCAAGAACAATTTTGCAACAAAAAGAAATAAAATGCATCCGGCTTGGAAAAGAAGAAGTGAAGTAAAACAATTAATATCATTTGCAGATGACATGATACTAGGTAAAGAAAATCCAAAAGACTCCACAAAAAAAAAAATTTAGAACTAACAAGCTCAGTGAAGTTTTGGGGTACAAAATTAATATACAGAAACTGATGGTATTTCCATACACTAATACTGGGATATCAGAAAGAAATTAAGAGAAGAATTTACAGTTGCTATCAAAAAGAACAAGATACCCAGGAACGAATTTAATCAAGGAAATGAAAGACCTATACTCTGAAAACTGAGACATCAATCAAAGAGACTGAAGGCAATACAAATAAATGGAAAGATACTCCATGTTCATGGGTTGGAAGAATTAATATTGTTAAAATATCCATATTCCCTAATGTAATCTGCAGATTCAATGCAATCCCCAAAATCTCGGTGACATTTTTCACAGAACTAGAGCAAAAATCCTAAAACTTGTAAGGAACCACAAAAGATCCTGAATCACAGACAAAGCAATCTTGCAAAGAAGAACAAAGCTGGAGGTATCACAGTCTTGATTTCAAACTATACCACAAAGAGATAGTACTCAAAACAGTATGGTACTGGCATAGAAACAGACAAGCAGGTCAATGAAAGAGAACGAAAACCTCTAAAATAAACCCATGCATATATGGTCAATCAATCTATGACAAAGAAGCAATGAATATACAATGTGGGAAAGACAGGCTCTCCACCAAATGGTGCCGGGAAAACTGGACAGCTACACACAAAAGAATATATCTGGACCACTTTTCTACACTATACACAAAAATAAATTCAAAATGAATTAAAGACTTGACTGTAAGACCTGAAACCATAAGACTGCTAGAAGAAGGGGCGCCTGGGTGGCTCAGTCAGTTAAGCGTCCAACTTCAGCTCAGGTCATGATCTCGCGGTTCGTGGGTTCAAGCCCCACATCAGGCTCTGTGCTGACAGTTCAGAGCCTGGGGCCTGTTTAACATTCTGTATCTCCCTCTCTCTGACCCTTCCCTGCTCATGCTGTCTCTCTCTCTCTCTCTCTCTCAGAAATAAATAAAACATTAAAAAAAAAAGACTGCTAGAAGAAAACATAGGTAATGTGTGCTTTTAGATCAGTCTTAGCAATATTTTGGGGGCGAATCTTCTCAGGCAAAGGTAACAACATCTAAAGTAAACAAATGGGATAATATAAAACTTTTGCAAGAGAAACAACCATTAACAAAACAAATAGGCAAATTACTAAACGGGAGAAATATTTGTAAGTCATACATTCAACAAAGGGTTAATACCCCAACTATATAAAGAACTTATACAACTTAACATCAAAAAAGCAACCTGATTTAAAAAGAGGAAAAATGCTTAAATAAACATTTTTCCAAGGAAGACATACAGATGACAAGCAAGCACATGAAAAGCTGCTCAATGTCACTAATCATCAGGGAAATGAAATTCAAAACTGCAATATCACCTCACACCTGTGAGATTGGCAATTATCAAAGAGACAAAAAAAATAACAAATGTTGGTGAAGATGCGGAGAAAAGAGAACTCTCATACATTGTTGATGGGAATGTAAATTGGTGCAGTCAATTTCCATACATGGAAAACAGTATGGAAGTTTCTCAAAAAATTACAAACAGGCTACCATACAACCCAGCAATTCCACTTCTGGATATTTATTCAAAGGGACTGAAAATACCAATTTGTACAGATATATGCAGCCCTCTGTTCATTGCAGCAATATTTACCATAAACACATTATGGAAGTAACCTGTATCCATCAACAGATGAATGGGTACAGATATATATATCTGTAGATAGATAGATGATTGATAGGTAGATAGATAGATAGATAGATAGATAGGTATACAATGGAATGCTATTCAGTCTTTAAAAAAGGAATGAAATCTTGCCATTTGTGACTACATGGATGGACCTAGAGGGTATTATGTTAAGTGAAATAAGTCAGACAGAGGAAGACAAATACCATGTGATTGCATTCAGATGTAAAATCTAAAAAACAAAACCAATAAACAAAATAAAATAGAAATAGACTCATAGTGGGGCGCCTGGGTGGCTTAGTCTGTTAAGCGTCCGACTTTCGCTTAGGTCATGATCTCGTGGTTCATGGGTTCGAGCCCCGCGTTGGGCTCTGTGCTGACTGCCAGCTCAGAGCCTGGAGCCTGTTTCAGTCTGTGACTCCCTCTCTCTCTGACCCTCCCCTGCTCACGCTGTCTCTCTCTCTCTCCTAGAAATAAATAAAAAAGAAAGAAAGAAAGAAAGAAAGAAAGAAATAGACTCATAGTTACAGGAAACTGTTGGTTACCAGAGCAGGGAGGAATTAAAGGGTGGGCAAAATAGGTGGATTAAGGGGCTCCTGGGGGGCTCAGTCTGTTAAGCTGCCAACTTCAGTTCAGGTCATGATCTTGAGGTCTGTGAATTCGAGCTCTGTGTTGGACTCTGTGCTGACAGCTCAGAGCCTGGAGCCTGCTTTGGATTCTGTGTCTCCTTCTTTTTCTGTTCCTTCCCTGTGCTCGCTCACTCTCTCTCTCTCTCTCAAAAATAAATAAACATTTTTTTTTCAAATAGGTGGATTAAAATGTATAAACTTCCGGAGTGCCTGGGTGGCTCAGTTGGTTGAATGTCCGACTTCATCTCAGGTCATGATCTCACAGATCTCTCACGGTGTGTGAGTTCGAGCCCCACGTTGGGTTCTGTGCTGACAGCTCAGAGCCTGGAGCCTGCATTGGAGTCTGTGACTCCCTCTCTCTCTGACTCTCCCCTGCTTGTGCTCTCTTCTCTTTCTCTCTCTCAAAAATAAACATTTTAAAAAAGCTTTTTAGAGGTTTGAACTTCCAGTTATAAAAGAAATAAATCATGCAATGCAATGTACAGCATAGGAAATATAGTCAGTAAATTGTAACAACTTTGTATGGTGACAGACGGTAAGTAGTGGATCATCTCACAATGTACAAAAATATCAAATCACTATCATGAACGCCTGAAACTAATAGGATATTGTATGTCAATTATACTTCAATTTTAACAAGAGATACTTTCCAGTAGTGGTAGTGCATTGCAATGAGTCATCCCCACTCTTTCTGTGACACACAGTTCTAGTACTGGAAGCTGGAGCTAAAATAATCCCCTTTGTGCAGACCTCACAGATACTCAGGAGAAAGACCTGGTTCTGAGATGTAACCGACTAAGCGCACTGGCTGCCACTTGGACCATATGAATTGTCTAAGTAGTTAATGTCTATTTTCTCTTGTCCAGCGGGCCTTGTTGATTTGCTGTTACCTATTTATAAAATATATTCTTTTTTTTTTAAATATTTTTATTTATTTCTAGGAGAGAGAGAGACAGCGTGAGCAGGGGAGGGTCAGAGAGAGAGGGAGTCACAGACTGAAACAGGCTCCAGGCTCCGAGCTGGCAGTCAGCACAGAGCCCGACGCGGGGCTCGAACCCACGAACCGCGAGATCATGACCTAAGCGAAAGTCGGACACTTAACCGACTAAGCCACCCAGGCGCCCCATATAAACTATATTCTTTTGATTTAAAAAGAAAATTAATAAGATTATTCATTAAAGGAAGGAGAATAGAGATGAGGTAGAAAAGATGGTAGGTAGAAGAGAACAAGAAATAGGTTAAATACCAAACCTCAGAAGAAAACAAAGCTTGTTTGGGGTGCGTGGGTGGCTCAGTTGGTTGGGCATCTGACTTCAGCTCAGGTCACGATCTCACAGTTCCCGGGTTTGAGCCCCACGTCAGGCTCTGTGCTGATACCTCAGAGCCTGGAGCCTGCTTCGGATTCTGTGTCTCCCTCTATCTCTGCCCCACCCCCACTCATGCTCTGTTTCTCTCTGTCTCAATAATAAATAAACATTAAAATTTAAAAAGAAAGAAAGAAAGAAAACAAAGCTTGTTTAACCACCCCCACAGGCATGTGCTGGGGCAGCCTACCACCCTGCTTCCCTGTTCCCTTACACTGTTCCATGCCTGCCCCGAAGTGAATAATGTGAGTCATTAGGTCAGTTCAAATAGGCATGGTAAGATTTTGTTAAAGAAAGTGGAGGGGTGCCTGGGGGTCTCAGTCAGTTAAATGTCTGACTCTTGGTTTCGGCTCAGGTCATGATCTCACAGTGATGAGATCAAGCCCCACGTGGGACTCTGCATTGGGCATAGAGCCTGCGGGGGATTCTCTCTCTCTCCTTCTCTGTCCCCCCCCCCCCCCCAAATAAATCAATAAACTTAAAAAAAAAAGGAATGTTGATATTTAGCAAAATGTTGACTGGGTATTTCCAAGTTGAATTAATATGGACAACTTTAACTACTTGCTCGTCATATGTTTTCTAAATTTTTTTAAGTTTATTTATTTTTGAGAGAGAGAAAGAGGATGGATGAATGCACGCACACACATGAGCTGGGGATGGTCAGAGAGAGAGAACCCCAAGTAGGCTCCATGCTGTCAGTGTTGTGTCCAACAACAGGCACAATCCCAGGAACCATGAGATCATGACCTGAGCTGAAATCAAGAGTCAGATGCTTAACTGACTGAGCCACCCAGGCTCCCCTAAATTTTTCATTTCTAAGTAAACATGTGTTACTTTTTCATTGGAAATACGTATTATATACGGAGAAAGAGACTCAGTAAGAAACTCAGAAAGACTTGGATTCAAATTCCAGTTCTGCTTCTTCTTTCCCCTCCCCACCATCTCTGTAAATCCCAATTTCCTCATCTACATAATCGATAATAATCATATATACATCAAAGGGATTGAGGAGAACAAATCCATGTAAAGTAGCATGCAGCACAGAGCATGGGCTCAGTGGATGCCAGTGTGGAATTATTAGCAGGTAGTATCATCCCCATTTTACTGATGAGGTCATTAGACTTGAAGAAGTTAAGTGGTACTTGCTCAAAGTCACATGGATATAAGTAGAAAATCTGAAACTGGAACCCAGCCTTCTTTCCTTTTTTTATTTTATTTATTTATTTTGAGAGAGAGAGAGAGAACCAGCAGGGGAGGGGCAGAGAGAGAAGGAGACAGAGAATCCCAAGCAGGCTCCACGCTGTCAGCAAAGAGCCCACTGTGGAACTCCAATTCATGAACCATGAGATCATGACCTGAGCTGAAGAGTCGAATCCTTAACCAACTGAGCTACCCAGGCGCCCCAGGACCCAATCTTCTAATGTCATATGCAGTACTCTTCCTGCTATGATTCCCTACTTCACTGTTAAAAGCAAAACTTTTGGGGCATCTGGGTGGCTCAGTCAGTTAAGCATCCAACTTCACCTCAGGTCTTGATCTCACAGTTCATGGGTTCGAACCCTGTGTTGGTCTCTGTGCTGACAGTTCAGAGACTGGAGCCTGCTTCAGAGTCTATGTCTCCTTCTCTTTCTGCCCCTCCCTTGCTCATGCTCTCTCTCTCTCTCTCTCCCTCAAAAATAAATAAACATTAAAAGTTTGTTAAATAAATAAATAAAAGCAAAACTTCATGATACCATTATTGCAGTTTGAATTTAACATGATCAAATGTGAAGCGGCTTCTCGTCAGAAACCCAAATGATACTTATACAGATCCTTCATTCCACTGACTGTGTCTGGGCGAGACTCAGAAGGACGAAGGACAATCATCGTAGTAAAGACACTGAGGAAACCACACAGGACTTCAATCCTCTGGGCTCCTCCCGCTCCTCAAGTGTTGTTCGGAACTAAGGCTCATCTCCTGTCACTTCCTGCTTCTGAGTCATCATCGTAGATTAGCATCGCTGACCGAAGTTGTGTTCCAGGAGCTCAGGAAAGAAAATTCTCCAAGCTTCACTTTGGAATTGGCTCCACCTCATAATAAATACTTTCTGAACTCATCAAGAGAGGTTACAGAAGAATTAATGTCCCCAAAGAACTTCATTTATTTTGCAGATTTATGAAATGCATCCTCTTGCCAAGACCTCGTGTGCACTTCTTTTTTCAGTAAAGGTGACACAGAGTTTCTCCCAAAATAAAATGGACTCTTCCAGATGCTTAAATTGAGGGTCGTGACTCATCCTGGCTGCCCAGTATCACTGAGGACACAGTGTAAGTTCTTAACATAAAAGCCTTAAGAGCAGTTAGTCATAGTCTCTTAATATACCCGCCAAAAGAGTCTATGGTGATGGTCTTTCCCACTCCCATAACTGTTTCACGTAAGTAAAATTTAGCGAGTGCCATCTTTCCTGACCAATAGTTTTTACAACTAAGCTTTGAGTTCGATCAGGGTTTGTTGAATGAGAAATGAACACTCATTATGGGCAAGCACTGCCTTAGGCACGGGAAATGTCCAAATCAAGAAGCATCTCTGTGTCCTTGAAACTCACAGTCCAGGAGAGAGGTGGGGTGTTATTTTTAATAAATACATAAGCAAAGAACTAGGGAACCTACTCTGTGGTAGGGACTTTATGGAAGAGATGATATTCAGTCCGTGTGGCTTAGGAAGACTGCTGTGCTGGGGAAAGGGGAGTAGAACATTCATGACAGATGGCACCACATACAAAGAACATGGAGGTATGGAAGAGAATGGGGGTGGGCGTGTGGAGGGGGTAGAACAGCATTCCAATATGTGGAAACATGGTTGGACGGCAGCAAGCGATAAGGCTAGTGGGGATCAACTTGTTCTGAACTTTGTATGTTCTGCTAAGGAATTTAGATGTCACCCTCATACTTTCCAAAAATGTGATTCTTTTGGTAATAATAACACAGTGACTGGTAAGAGTCACCTTATTGATAACCCATGTCTGTAGCCTCTGGCCATCCATCTCCCATAGCCATTTACCTTAAGGACACTTCTCCTTGGGTCTCTCTCATTGGAACAGTGCTCTTCACACCCCTCCCACACACAGACAACACGTACCACCTTCAAACCCTCTCCACTCAGGGACGCAGCTCTTCAGCCCCAGTCTCAACCCGGTGCTCACTGCTTTCCTGGCAGAGGCAGCCCCGCCCTCACCCCACATCCTTGCAGTACAGCCACTTTGCTCTAAGACAGAGCCAACAGCACAGGACAGAGAAACGTGTTCCTGGTCTCCCAACTGGAATTTGGAACACTAATCCCCTCGAATTTGCTAAATCCAATGTTTGATATCTGTACCAGTGACTCTTCTTTTTTTTTAATGTTTGTTTGTTTGTTTGTTTGTTTGTTTATTGGTCTTCCCTGAAATANTTGCAGTACAGCCACTTTGCTCTAAGACAGAGCCAACAGCACAGGACAGAGAAACGTGTTCCTGGTCTCCCAACTGGAATTTGGAACACTAATCCCCTCGTATTTGCTAAATCCAATGTTTGATACCTGTACCAGTGACTCTTCTTTTTTTTAAATGTTTGTTTGTTTGTTTGTTTGTTTATTGGTCTTCCCTGAAATTTTCTACTGTCTTGACTTCTGGGCACTGCTCTCTTCTAGCTATGGTCCAGCATCTCTGGCTGCCCCCTTTAAACCGTCTTCATCCATTCTTATGGATTTCCTTCCCATCTATTATATCTCCTGTCTCTACTGCTCCCAAGTACTTCCTTCATCTCCAACCTTCTGAGCAAGGTAACGACTCAAGCACACACCTTTAACTTAGCTCCTGCCCCCAGGTCTATGCCTCCCCTTTCCTTCCTTCCTTCCTTCCATGTTTCCTTCCTACATTCCTTCCTTCCTACCTTTCTTTTCTTTTCATTTTATTTTATTTCCTTCCTCTTCTTCTTCCTTTATTCATGTGTGTGTGAATAGTATATTACCACTCTTTTTATTCATCTCTAATGTTATCTTGTTACTAAATCAAATCTGTCTTCAGGCCTTGGCAAATTTACCTCCTTAATACCCCCAATCCATTCCCTCTTCTTCCCCATGTAGCCTCCCCTCATTCCCTAATATTTTTTTCTGACATAACTCCAACAGCCACCCCAGTCCTTCTCCCTATCCTGGGTCAATGCCTTATCCTGTCCAGTATAACAGAGTGACCAAGTGATCTTTTAAAGTGCAAAGATGAATGTGTCAATCCCCGACTTGAAATCTCACCTCCAAGTGAAGCCAACAAACCCATATCTGCCAAGCCTCATCAGCCAAGCACTTGCTTATGTGACAGTCAAACTTCCCATCTGTTTTTAACAGGCTAAGATCTTTTAAGTCTTCATGATGATTCTCCTTCTCACCAAGAGAAAATTCCCACTTTCACTCCCTTCCCCAACTCCATCCTTCTCTTCTAGAAAAAAGAGAGCTCAATCAGACATCATCTGAGAATCCTTCCCTGACCCCCTACACCTTCAGCTTACTGTCCGATGTACTTGCATAACATACTATTCTATCTTCAGTGATGGCACTTGGACTAAGAAACAGACATTTAACTGCCTGATTCAACCAAGACATTCTTACCATCAGGGACCCAGATTATCTCTGTATTCCCACCAACTAAGCACTGAAAACATTTTTTAATGAATAACTAAATGCTTAAATCCCCAGAAAACTGATGATCAAGTTTTTTCATACTAGTTTTTAGCTGCTTACGGGTTAAGCATATTCTGTGGGCTGGCTGGGAAACTGACCCACCATTTATAAATTTGTTGCTATGGGAAAATATGCCGACAGTTCCAAAGAAAGACTTACAAAGAGACTTTGGAACAAGACCCATTAGTAAACTGAAGATTGATTATATTTATCTCTTTGCATTTCTGCTAGCTATGAAATTGGTCTATCATTGTCTGCTCTTGGATAGTGAAGTATTAGAATAGAAAGAACATAAATAAACCTCTGACACTAAGTGTTCTTTGATTACCTTTATGGGTATTTAGTAAATAAAAGCTCATAGGCTGGCTACAATTGTATGGACCCCAGGCACCTTTCCCAAGTAGTTGCTTAGACATTTCTTTTGTTTTCTGGCCCTGCACTCTTGTTATCCTATTTAGGAAAACCTGACATTTGGAAATGCAAACATAGAAACCAGATACATTCAGGGGTTATGATTCAGGTTACAAAATAATTTTTCACTTTAGAAACTTAATAGTGACTTACTCTGTTCATTAAAGAGTAATAAAAAATTATCATGGACCTCTGAAAAGAAATACAGAATTTAAGAACAGAATTAAGCCTGGTTATGGTTGCAGTCATGAACATTTCTTTTTGAAATGTCATAATTTACCCCTCCCCACTCGGGATTTATTCTTGTGGCATTACAACTCTCCCTCTACTGAGAAGCACAACAAAAGACCATTTGAGTAGGAAGCAGATGTGTATCTTCTGGAGCTTAACACCCCTGGCTCAAATCTGACGGTGAAAATTTACAGCCCTTAAAATATACTACACTGTGGTGGCTGGGACTGGGAGGCCTCCTCCCCGGCCGAGGGAGTAAGATTGCTAAAATGTTAGTGACCAAAAGGGGCTGATGGGGGTAGGAAGGAGACTGACTCTTCACCGAGAGGAAATGAACCCAGAGATTATCAGTGGATGATATAATCAAGAACTCATATACCAGTATCCAAGTTTTATTACTCTACTGAGGAAAACAGTTCATTTATATTGGATTTCCTGTATTTTTTTTTTCTTAATAAGGGAATCACATATCTATGAGTCATCATGATTATTACAGATTTGTTGGGACGTTTTACCATGATAACACACATACTTTTTTTGAAAGGGATTATAAGCCACAGTAACTGCATGCTTCTGCATTTATTGACAGAATAGTAAAAAGATGAGTTGATATATTTTTCTCATTTTTCGTGTTTCTTGAAATAGCTTTGACTATTTCCAGTAGGCACACATTTCTGTTTAATAGTAACATACAGAAATTAATAAATAGGAAAAAGGCACTAGGGGAATAGACCATAATAAAGACAAATGGAATCCATATTTCAAAAGTTGGCAAGAGTTAACAGATACGCTTTCATTTTTTTTGTTTGTGTAATAAAATGTTCTGTATTCAGACTCATTTCTTTCCTTGTTATTTCTCTTGTCTTGAGTAAGAGCCATAAACGCTTCAACAAACAGAAAGTCGATTGAATGTTCAGTTAGTGTTGCTAAAGTCTTTTTATGATGTACTACTTAATGCCGAAATAGTATAATAATCTTTCAATAGGAAAGTTCAATCTGTGTTATAACAAGACCTCTTACACAAATATTCTTTGGAATATTACATCAGCAATTAGTCCTTATTGAGTATCTAGTACTTAGGAGCCATAGTAAAAACAATAAAGGGGTAGAATGAGCAGGACAAAGATGGAGCCATTTTTCAAAGGGCAGAAGCATACTTATGAGACAAAGTAAAGAATCGAGCATTTTCAAAGTGGTATCCCAAACACAAAATGAAAACCTGACTTGGACTTCAGGGTGGTATGCAGATAGCCCTCTAACAAGTGGCTTCACATCTCTTGCAAACAAATCTAGAATTGTTCTCTAGCCTCACAGCATTGTGGAGTGTTGATAATGAGTCCAACTTCTGAGAAAGAACAGACCTTGGAAAGTATCTAGTGAATAGAAGAGCTGGTCAGCAGACTTGGAAACACAGACATTAAAGATGCCCTCCGGTCTATACCCAAAGAAGGCTCTATTATCTATTAGCAATAGAGTCTCTGTTTGGATTGGTTTTTCCAGACCTGAGATGGGCTAACAAGGTCAACCCCACTCCTCACCTGGGTTCTAAGATGATCTCCCATGCTTTGTCTAGGGAGCTGGCCAGTGCTGACCGCTGAAGAAACTCACTCCAGTAAGTAGCGTGAGGGCGAAAAAACTTACCCCTGGAAACAGAATCATTGTCCTCCTCAACTCTGTGGTCTAACTTATGGCTAACCAGTAAGGACATGTGGACAAATCTTTGAAAAAAAGGAGAAACATGATACCAAATGAAATAAAAAGAAGTCACCACCCAAGAGAACACGTAGAGATAGCCAGTCAATCGATGTGACACATCTACAAACTCACGGAACGTGATGAAATCCAGATCAGGTCAAATAAATTTTTCCTGGTTGAGTCCCAAGTCTTACATCAGAAGGTCCATCCTCAAACTGAAAGATGTTATCAGCAAACCAGCAAAGAAAAATGATCAGCAGAACAGATTACTTCATTAGGGTTTTGTGTACACGCTATTGTCAAAAGTAATCAATTACCTAAGTAAGAAGCACTGGCTTCCTTAACGTTGTTAACACTCACTATGAAACAATAACTTAGATTTCACAAAGTTAAATCAATTTCATGCAATAAAATTTCCTTGAGAAAATGAATGAATGCCACCATGGATCAGTATCCACAATAATGACTTCTTCCATATACAAGTGATTCTCATCACTTGATACAGAAATTGGTCCGGTACCTGGGTCCAAGTTCATCACGGGTTCTTCCAAACCTGGTTCCCATGAGATGATAATGTTTACACCACATGTGCATTTTGCGATTCCTCTGGAGTGAGTTTAAACTGGATGCTTTGGCTGGGGTTCCAATGGATGTGAGCATGTCCTATACAAAAATTCTTCAGCCCCTGGTTTACCCTAATGAGCACACAATTAGCCACAACCATAACATTTGAATTATTAATGCTCCCTAATAGGGTGGATAAAGTGTCTCTGGAGCAAAGTTGTTTGTAGTTCTGGTAAAGCTCATGCCAAATTTAACTTAAAAGTTCATCTTGAAGAGAGACAATGCTGGCATTGTGTTACACTGATTTAAAACAAGTCTGTCCTAAGGATTTTCTTCATCCTTATCTGCAGTAATAGAATATGAAAGAGAGGAGGGGGGCGGAATATCAAGTACTGGAAAATATCTTTCTCAGAAACTACAGCAGACGGGTCACAACATTTTTAAACAATGATAGTAACATTTATTATATCAAAGCCATTTTATGTTTTATTTGGAACTCTGGCGCCTTTTTTTTTTTAAGTTCCCATAACATGACAGTAATTATAGCCATCAAGATGTTCCCTAGAAGATAGCCGTCCAAACTCCAGATGCTGCTGCCCCGTTGTCCCATCGCTGGAGCTCAGAGTGTGCACATTACATCATGGCGTAGTTTATTTTAAAAGTGCTTTAAGAATGTAATGATAGTAATTGTAGACAGGGAAAATTAATGGGGAGCATTGCCGGTCTGCAAATTCCATTTATAAAACACTCCCGCCGCTCAAAAAGAGAGTGCTTTCTTGTTAACAGAGTCTTCAAAATACAATTTGGAGGATGTATTAAATAAACTCTGTGCTAAAGTCATTTTCAGCTGGGCCCTGTGTGTACATATTTCCCTCTCATTTCACCACCAGCCTACCACACGACTTTCCCTGAGAGAATACAAGGTTCTACAGAGAGGCAGAGGGTGCATGTTCCCAAGCAAAAACGACCATGGCTGTGGGGCAAGGACAGGTTAAGTGGTAGAGCTGGTCTTGGGCCAATGAACACATGCACAGTGTTTAAAAGAGAGAGAGCTGATGAGGTCCACACATTGCCTCCACCCATACACCCCGCTGCGGCCCTTTAACACACGGTGCCTGGGGGTTAGGGATTTAGAGGGCTTTGTATTTCATTGATGGTACGTGGTGAACATCCAAACCAAGAGCACGTCCTTCCTTCTAGCTTTATGGCACACGGTAGATGTTCCTACTCAATACTCCTTCTTTTGTGGTCCTTAAGTCTATCATCTTTTCTTTTCTAACTTGAGCAAAAATAACACCAACTCCTCAAGATCGCTTTCCAGATCCTGTTTATGACGGAATTGGCTGTTCATAACGGGACAAATTTTGTCCTATAAAGTGGTCAAGGAAATTCCAGTTGTTTCTGAAGTCTCAAGAGAGAGACAAAGAACAGAATTATGATGTGTAGGGGGCGCCTGGGTGGCTCAATCAGTTAAGGGTCTGACTTCAGCTCAGGTCATGCTCTTGCGGTTCCTGAGTTCAAGCCCCGCTCTGTGCTGATAGCTCAGAGCCTGGAGCCTGCTTCAGTTTTTATGTCCCCGTCCCTCTCTGCTTCTCCCCTGCTCACTCTCTGTCTCTTTCTTTCTTATAAACTAAATAAACATTTTTAAAAAGATTGTTTTAATGTGTAAGCCTCTCATTCAAATTTTAACAAAACGAAAGAAAAAGAAAGCTAGTCCATGCATCCACAAATTAGCTTTAAAAATGTTTTGTGATGAGATGATGACCCACTATTTACACTCAGAGGATGACTGCCTGGCTCATTTTGTCAGGGCATCACACCTCATACACAGGAAGGGGGTCTCTGCCCTCTCCACCCATCCATGGACAGATGAGTAACTGAAAGTGATCAGTGATAGGGAAGGGGAGTCTGAGGTAAACACATGTCTTCTTCGAATGCATATAAATTTGCTCATTCACCTGCAAGAATCACTGGTAACAGCAATAATTTTGGAAAAGGAGAAATCAGGGGGCATATGTGAGTATGCATGTGGTGGGGGGGAAGGCAGCATAAGAGAAAATTTACGATATTCTCAGGTATAAGAAAATAACAAACACACTACTCATTGCCAGGCCATTGACTATATATTCCCAACTTACTGTGTATTCTGGTACCACTTTTATATTTCCTAGCCCTTTAAGCTTAGTTCAAAAACATGCAAATCTGAGACTTCATTTATTGACAGTCCTAGGAAGTATGTAACACCAGCATCCTTGTCCCCACTTTGTTGATGAAACTATCAAGCCACAAAGAGGCTGATCGGGTTAAGCATCTAATCAGTTGGTTAAGCATATGACTCTTGATTTTGGCTCAGGTCATGATCTCACAGTTGTGGGATCGAGCCCTGCATCAGGGTTAATGCTGAATGCAGAACCTGCTTGGGATTCTTTCTCTACGCCCTTCTCTCTGCTCATGCTCTCTCTGTCTCTCTCAAAATAAATAAACTTTAAAAAATGGAGCTCGAAAGTTAACACAACCAGTGCAATGGCTACTAGCCACAGCACACTTAAATGTGCTCCAGGCACTGCTCTAATCTTTTCCACCTGATAGATACACTCTTCATCTTAACCCTGTACAGAGACTGTTGTTATCATTTTCTCCATTTTATAGGCCAGGAAAAGGAGGCATAAAGATGGTATGTACCTTGTCCTGGGTTGCACAGCTAATAAATGACAGAGTCAGATTCAAACCCAAGCAGACTAGCCCCACAGTGCCTGTTCTCAACAGCCTTTCTACTCCAGCTCTTGGTGACAAAGCCAGGAGTTATCCTGGGATGGAACTCTTTCCACCACAGCATAAAGTGCCAAGGATGTATTCCCCAGCCAAGCAAAATGGGGCTTCAACAGCCCTCTCCTCAAAAACATTCTAGGGGTACACTGGGTGGCTCAGGCAGTTAAGTGTCCAACTTCGGTTCCAGTAATGATCTCACAATTCATGAGCTCGAGCCCTGCATCTGGCTCTGTACTGATAGCTTGGAGCCTGGAACCTACTTTGGATTCTGTCTCTCCCTCTCTCTGTCTGTCTCTCCACCACTCATGCTCTGTCTCCCTCTCTCTCTCTCTTTCTCAAGAATAAACATTAAAATAATAATAATAAATAATTTTTAAGATAACATTCCAGTACCCCAAGCTTTTCTCCTTCAACTTTTCTCCCAATGCAGAATGCTCACACTCACCCAGACCTTCATTCCCGCACCAACTCCAGATCACTATTCCTGTCTACGTCTTGCTTGCCTTACCCATGGGAAATTTGTGTTCTCTCTCTGACCTCAAAGAAGCAGCTAGACAAAGCTGAGCCAGTGAACTAATCTGTATTAACCGGTGTTGGTAGAAGAAGAGATGAAAACTAGCAGTGGTTCATTCACCCATTAATATTCATACTAATATTATGAGTAATAAGAGTCATAATCCAGTCTCTTGAGTACCCCACACTGCATGCACTCACTCATCAGAAATTTACATGAGCCATCTCATGACATCTTCATACCAACTCTGAGAAGTAGGACTTCTTATGTTCACTTAAAGTATGAGAAAGCTGGGGTCCATGTTGGTTGGGTAAATTACCCAAAGTATAAAAGCTAACATGGAGCTGAGGTTGGGTCAAACACTGGATAAACTAATGAGCTAATAAACAGAGGAATAAATCCAAAGCCTCTATCTGCCCCCACTATACCTTTCATTCACCCACTCAACAAGCAATTTATGAGCATGTCCTATTTTCCAGGTACTCTTAGGCAGTAGGGATACAGTGGGTCCCTACACCATAGTTTGGTAGACAGTGGCAGAGAATAAATAAACAAGGCTTCTGACCAAAAACATCAGATGGTTATAATTACCATGTGGATACGTACAACAAGGTGTCAAAGACTGGTGGTGATTTCACAATGATTAAGCTGGATTATAGCTGCTGAAAAGGGGCAGCTGTGTGTGGCTCACAGGAAAGCACTCGAAGCCTTGGGAAGGGCTGCACAAAGTCCCTAAGAAGGAAATGAGCTTTAACCAAAAGAAAATTGGTGAGCGAGGGAACTGGAGAGGGTGCGAGTCCCAAAGGGTGTGGTAAGCCAGAGTCGGAAGTCTGGAGTTTATTCTAACAGCAGTAGGGAGCTCTTGGAAACTTTTAATCGGGGGAGTACCATGACCTGATTTCTTTTTTAAAGTCTTCTCTCTGCCATACCACCTGCTCTTCAGGGTCCCATGTCTTTCTTCTTCCACTTACTTCTCCCAAAACAAGATGCTCTGGATTCTATGTTTCATTGTCAGGGCATTTCCTCACTCTGATGGCTATAAAAATTGGAACGTAGCTTGCAAACCTCTTCCTATGTGGGAGTAGTTGATAATTACTTCATGTGTCACCCCTCCCAGGGGTACCCGTGTTATATTCAGGGAAAACTGTCCAACACAGTGACAAGCCAATCAGAGCCTTCTGCTGCTTTCATGCCCAATCACATGGGAATCCTACTGTGCATGCCCCTAAGCCAGCCTTGACCACCCTCAACCCTGATGTTTATTGCCTGATTACTCCATAGTCCCTACTCTAATAAGGATCAGCATAATGACTAGGGATTTATTAGAATGAGATGCTTGAAGAGCCCCCATGCTCCGAGGGAAACTCAGACCAAGAAAATTTCTTTTAAATAGGATGGTTCCTTTATGTTCCATAAAAGAGAAAATAAGTGGGAGATAATGGGAAGAGGACTGACCTCTCATGAGCATAGACCTTGAAGAAGCCAAGAAACTGACTTGAATTGTGACCCAGACACCAACTGTGTTAGCTGGGGCAAATCATTCACAAGCCCGAATTTCCTCACCATTAAAACAGGATCACATTACTCCATAGCCTGTTTTGTGGAGGTAATGGAACAATGACTGCTGCAGAGTATCTATTACAAGACCGTGTGGGTTCCACCCAATAGTAGGTGCTCAGTAGATGGTGTTGGAGGTCGTTGTAACAGTAGTTGCTGCTGTTTTAGAAGCTGCTACCTCTGTAGTCATGGATATTGGATGAGCAAGCCATAACTGGGTCTCCATTCTCTCCTTGGAAAAATGAGAGGATCAGATGGTCACAAAGACAATTCCATCTCCAAAATGATTTGACATCTATTGAAATAAGAAAACTCTTAAATCTGTAGGGGAGACTAATGGAGTATGAGAAAGAGCACCCTGAAAATAAAAATGGCAGCAGATTTTTGTTCAGGGTTTCTGAGAGTTCTTTTAAACACTTCTGCAGCCCCAAATGCCAAGTGCTCCCACAGATGAAGTTTCTACACCCACAAATCTCCACTGGGAGCAGCCATTCAAGATACGATTGCCCTCAGTGTCTCCATTCTCCATGTACTCCTGCTTCAGAATCAGAGTCTAGATACGTCAGAATGTGTTATCTCTAAAACTGAGTTTACTCAAGCTGTTCATTTCATGTGAGTTTATCTCTGTGATTTTTTTCTTCATGGGCATCCCAAACGTTCCCCAGTTAGTCATTGTTTAGAGCCAAATAAATTTCTTTTTTTGCCCCTAAGATATCAAAGAAAGTATCTGGTTCCTGAGTCCTGTACTCAACACACAGTTAGGTTCTGTAGGTTCTGAAGATATTTCTCAGTACTTAGTCCAGCAGGCTCTCAAGACCAAAGATCAAAAGACAGAAATGGAGAGCGTTCCCTTGGCCTAGTCCCGAACAGTGACTCACTACTCAATAAGCTCCCCTGCAACTCCATTTTTCCATCAGCAGAGAGTCCTTTGATGCTATTGCAACCACCTCGTCCCTAAGGCTGCTCAGAGTAACCCTAGTACTTAGCTAAAAGGTGCCTTGAGTCAGCACCTCTCAGCCAGTCCCAAAAGAACTAATTTTAATATCATATACAGATTTATTACTTTAAGAAATGAGCATTTCCTGCTTCAAAAGGAAGCTTATTCATGCCCATGGGACTCATCTACAGAGTACCAACAACCAATATAGAGAGAAAGTAAGTCATCCTGTAAGATCCCCCAGGGAAACTCCACTTATTCTCAGAGAAGCATGTGGAGTGCTCAAGGAAATGAAAAGTCTATAAGAACATTCTTGGGAATTTCATCATGGGCAAGTTTACTAATAATTGCAAGAAACACTTTCCATTAGAAATAAATGAAGCCATGATCATTTTCCAGCACAACCCTTAATGATGCTATGAGCCTTGAAGCCTGTCACCAAAGCAGAAACTTCCAAGAACACAAATCAGGGTATCCTCAGATATTCATAAGGTCACAAAAAAGCAGGCACATTTATTTCATAGAAAGGTTGTCCACAGCACATCTGCCAGCAAGTTGAGGTAGATATGTTCTTAAAAACCCAATTCCAAGGGTGCTTGGGTGGCTTAATCAGTTAAGTGTCCAACTCTTGGTTTCTACTCAGGACATGATCTCACGGTTCATGAGTTGGTGCCCCCAGTTGGGCTCCATGCTAACAGTGCAAAGCTTGCTTGGGATTCTCTCTCTCTCTCTCTCTCTCTCAATCTATCTCTCTCTCAAAATAAATAAATCAAAATCCAATTATACTAGTACATCAGCCATCTACTGATTGCTTGATCTTTCACTTTAATCTCTCCATTAATAATAATTAATAATTAGTAATATCTTGTGAGATTAAAGGAGACAACATGTGGTCATATTTTGTAAAATATTATGCTCATGTGATGTTTTCCATTCACTTATTTAACTAATATATATTAAGAACCTACTAGCACCAACTAACATGGGTCCTTGTAATACACTAGTGAACAAAACATCAAAAGAACAAAAAAACTGCCTTGTTAGAGCTTATATTCTTGAAGGAGGTTGGAGTGTACATACAATTATTTAAACTGAACATAGGGACACCTGGGTGGCTCAGTCAGTTAAGTGTCTGACTTCGGCTCAGGTCATGATCTCATGGTTCACAGGTTTGAGCCCTGCGTCGGGCTCTGTGCTGACAGCTCAGAGCCTGGAGCCTACTTCAGATCTGTGTCTCCCAATCTCCCTGCCCCACATCTCTCTCTCTTTCTCTCTCTCTTAAAAATAAATAAACACCAAAAAAATTGAATTGAACACAATAGACAAGCAATTTATAGAGCACAAGATGGTAAGTGCTATAGGGAAACAAAATACACAGTGACACAAGAAGGTATGGGAGTACCATGAGGTGGGTCACAGTGTGAAATAAGATGGTCAAGGCAAACCTCATCAAAAGGTGACATTTCAGCAAAGATTGAGAAAACTGAGGAAGATAGTTGGGTGGATAATTCAATGAGGAGGCCCTTAGGCACATAGGCTCTGTAGGTTCTGAAGACACCTCCTGGCACATAGACCAGCAGGCCCTCAAAAGCAAGGATCAAAAGACAGAAATGGAGATTTCCCAAAGGAGAGCATATCTGACACCCAGAGATTCAACAAGGGTGCCAGAGAGCCTGGAGCAAAGTGAGAACAGTTGGGGGAGGTAATTAGCAGGGAAGAGTACAGATCTTGAGGTCCCCTTACCATTGTAAGTACTTTGGCTTTCATTCTGAGTAAGGTGGAGAGCACTTTGGAGACTTTTGCACAGAGCATTGACATAAGCTAACTTCTTATTTTATAATAATGACTCTGACCACTCTGTTGGGAAAAGACTATGAAGGAGACAGGGAGGAAGCAGAGAGTAGTTAGGAATATACTGGAACATCAAAACAAGAGGTGTCAATGCTTGGACCAAAGGGTAACAGTGGAGATGTTGAGAAGAGATTGGATCTTGAATATCATTCTGAAGGTAAAATGAAGCTTTAGGATTTCCTGATGGATACTGGATATGGGAAGTGAGAAAGAGAAGTATAGATTGGATGTCAATGTTCTTGGCCTTAGCAACTGAAAAAATGAGGATGCCATCAACTGAGACAGGGAAGACTGTGTGAGGGTTTGAGAGGACAATTAGGAGTTGAACTTCGGGCATGTAAGTTTAAAATATACCATTGACCTCCACATACAGATGTAGAGTAGGCAGTTTAGATATAGGAGTCTGGATCCAGGAAGAGGACTAAGATGGACATATAAATGTGTAGTTAGAAGCATATGTGGTACTTAAAGCCATAAGACTTGGCTCATGAGACTGGATGAGCTCACCAAATAATGGCTGTAGACAGAGAAGAGATGCAAGAAATGAGCCTTGGACATGCCAATGTTTAGAGGAGAGGAGAAACATTCAAAGTAGGTTGAAAAGGGGTAGTCAACAAGTTTGGAACAAAATGAAGAGAGATTTCTATCCAGAGAGATCTTCCAGTGTCAAATAGCGCTGACAGGTCACGATTTAGGAAAACGGAAGTCATTAGTGACCTTGACAAAAGCAGGCTCTGTGGAATGAAGAAGAAATATCTGACAGAATGGATTCAAGAGAGCATGGATGAGGCACTTGGGTGGCTCAGTCAGTTGAGTGACTATATCTTGATTTCAGCTCAGGTCATGATCCCAGAATTGTGGGATTGATCCTCACTTCGGCCTCTGTGCTGAGCATGGAGCCTGCTTAAGATTCTCTATTTCTTTCCCTCTGTCCCTCTCCCCTGAGCTCACTCACTCTCTCTCTCTCTCTAAAAGAAAGGAAGGAAGGAAGGAAGGAAGGAAGGAAGGAAGGAAGGAAGGAGGGAGGGAGGGGGGAAGGAAGGAAGGAAAGAAGGAAGGAAGGAAGGAAGGGAGGGAGGGAGGGAGGGAGGGAGAAAAGAAAGAATGGGTAATATAGTTAATGGTATTGTAATAGCTCTATATGGGGACAGATGATATCTATATTTGTGATGAGCACAGCATAATATATAAACTTGTCCAGTTATTATGCTGAACACCTGAAACTAAAGTAACATGTGTCAACTACCCTCAAATAAATGAGAGATAGAGACAGCATGACAGAAAAGAATATGAAGCAGCAAGGAAATACGAGACTTTCTAGGAGACTTTCTGCTAAAGATAGCAAAGAAATGGGATGCTATGGGAGGAGGAGTGGAGTAGGGGATCAAAAGAAGAATTTTTTAAAATAAGAGTAATAACATGTTAATAAGCTGACGGAAATGACCCAGAAGAGAGAAAAAAATGACGATTTTTTTTTTGTGGGAACAGCACCTCGGCTTTGCAGGGGGACACCAGTGCATAAGCAGACAGGCGGGCTCTAGAGAGGAGCACAGACGTTCATTTCCGGTGAGAGGCAGGAAGACAGAGAATGTGGGTGAGGCAGACACTCTGCGGTGGGAACCCATGAGTGTTACCTTCTAATCATTTCCCTTATCACCTACCACTGCCTCCGGAGGGCCTCTTGTTAATATTCACTTGTTCTAATTCCAACCTTAAACTTAGATTTTGTTCGAGAATCCTTTATAGCATTTCTTTCCACCATAGGCCTGTTTCCATAGGGATGGTAGGTGATGAGTGCAGATGGGTGCAAAGAACAAGACGAGCTCTGGAAAGCTGTCCCTCAGCGCAGCCATCCTGGGTATCCAGCGTCGGGTCTTCCAAAAGGAGGTTAAAGAGGAACAACTTCAAGCCGTGCACAGGGTTCCCAGGATCTGCTATAAGAGAGTCCCAGATATCTACAAGAAATACTTCCCCTACCGTAGCCACCATTTTTCCAAGCTATGTGTGGCTTTCTTCTGTTCGTTTTCCTGACCACCATACCAGCCAGAGGTGTTAGCTACATTATTAGTTGTCTTAGGAAACCCCTGAACACATTTTTGAATGCACAGAAAAGACGATATTCCTTCTCAACAACCTGGCTTCCTGCAGTAAAGTGGAGGCAAGATTATTTTTTCACTTTCTTCTGGAACATAAAACTGTCACTGAGCCTGGCCCAAAGTGCACCATAGAGGTCTGAGTCCTCAGGGTGTGTGCGTGGAGAGGGGAGGAGGCGGTGGGTATAGCCAGACACCGATCTCTACGTGGTGGCAAAGTATGTGTTACATCCTAGGAATGGTGTGTGGGGAGGGGGTTTGCCGGGGGATTTATTTAGACCTGCCCTGGTGCCAAATGCTCCACCAGCAGGTCTGCACCTAATATTAAGAACCAATCTAATTAAGGAAAAATGCACTGCACTTAGGGAACAACCACCACCCATAACTCATCAGCTCTAAGGGCTGTAAGTAACACGGCAGCAACTCAAAGAAAGAAGAAGAGTAGAGAACAGGGAAACGGAGGGGATTGCAAAGTTTAAAATTGCCCAGAGGCTGTTCAGCCTCCAGCTCTCTCTGCCTATTCTCCGTGCCATCCACACATCTGCACCCTTAAACTTGCCTCAGCCTTGACCGCCAACCCCTTCTCGGCACGCTCTCTTTCCCGGTCCCGAAAACTCTCCATAACCATCGGAACTTTGTGATCCAGCAAGACGTTTTCTAGATGGTTCTTATTATGGTAAAATAAAATACATAACACAAATTTACCATCTTAACCATTTGTTGGTACGCAGTTCGGGAATGTGAAGTAAATTCACACTGTTGTGTAAGGGGATCTCTAGAACTTTTTCATCTTGCAAAACAGAAACTCTCTACCCATCGAGTGCCAATTTCCTCTCCCTGCCACCCCCAGCCCTTGGCAAACACTTTTCTACCTGCCGTTTCTGTAACACTTCACATGAATGGAATCATACAGTATTTGCTCTCTTGAGCCTGGCTTAGGTCAGTTAGTATAATGTTCTCCAGGTTCGTCCATGTTGTAGCACGTGATAGGATTTCCTTCTTTGTTTAAGGCTACATAATATTCCATTGAATATTCATGCCATATTTTCCTTAACTATTTATCGATCCGTGGACATGTGGGCTGCTTGCATTCTTGGCTATTATGAATAATGCTGCAATGAACATGAGTGTACAAACGTCTCTTCAAGACACACTTTGAGGGGCACCTGGGTAGCTCAGTCGGTTAAGTGTAGATTTAAGGTCACTATATAGGTTCATGGGTTTGAGCCCCACGATGAGTTCTAAACTGACAGTTCGGACCCTGGACCCTGCTTCAGATTCTGTGTCTCCCTCTCTCTCTCTGCTCCTCCCCCACTTGCACTCTCTCTCACAAAAAATAATAAACATTTTAAAAAATTAACCTAAAGAAGATGTACTTTGAATTTTTCGGGGCATATATCCAGAAGCGGGATTGCTGGATTAGGTGACAGTTCTATTTTTTAAAATTTTTAAGGAGTTTTCTATACTGATTTCCATAGTGGCTGCACCACTTTGCACGCCCACCAACAGTGCACAGGGCTACAGTTTCTCTGCGTCCTTGCCAACACTCCTATTTTCTGTTCTTTTCCTGGGGTCCATCCTAACACCTGGGTATGAGGTGATATCTCAATATAAATTTGATCTGCATTTTCCTTATGATTAATGATGTTGAATATCTTTTCTTTTTTAAAAAAATTTTTTAACGTTTTTGAGAGACAGAGCATGAGTGGAGGAGGGACAGAGAGAGAGGGAGACGCAGAATCCAAAGCAGGCTCCTGACACAGCCCAGGGCCTGACATGGGGCTCAAACCCACCAATCGTGAGATCACGACCTGAGCTGAAGCCGGACGCTTAACCAAATGAGCCACCCAAGCGCCTCTTGAGTATCTTTTCTTATGCTTGTTGGCCATCTGTATATCTTCTTTAGAGAACTGCCTATTGAAATATTTTGCTCATTTTTAATGGAGTTTTTGGTTTTGTTTCTTGTTGCTGTTATTGTTTGGAGGAGTTCCTTATATATTCTGGATATGAACCCCTTGTCAGATAATATGATTTGCAAATATTCTTTCCCATTCCATAGCTGTCTTTCACTCTGTTGATTGTTTCCCTTGATGTGTCAACGTCTTTAAGTTTGATGTAGACCCATTTGTCTATTTTCACCTTTGTCTCAACAAGAAGTAGAATTGGAAGGTACAACACTGATCTGTCTGAAGCTGTGTCTCCAATGTCTTCTCTTCTTCCCTGGATAAAGATGGGGAGCAGTTTGGAGTTGTCAAGAGCAGCGAGTTCTCCAAAGTATAATCTTCAAACCACTTTTCCCCATGGGTGTTTCAGGGTTCTTTATCCTTTTCAGTGCTTATAAGACAACAGTCCTAATCTCATGCTTCTGGCATGAGTCACAGATTTTTAATCAAACCAAATGAACTTTTGGTAGTGGTTCATGAACAAATGACCCTACCATCTTGTTTGCACTGGAGCAAGCTTTTCTTGGGCGATCCTCTCGTGTAGACAGTCCAGATGATCAGACAAAGTCACCCTTCATTCTCTGACACTTGGCCACTCTCTTCCACTGTCAATGACCCCCTCTCTCCCAGGCTGACATTCCTTCACACTGTCTTTGAATATGTGGCTTCATCTGTCTAGAACATTCTCCAACTGCCTCCCCACTACAAGCTTCTGCTTCCACTCACCTAGAATGTCTAGTATCATTCCAGACTCGGCTCAGGACCTTCTCCTTCATTCACACAAATAGACCCTCACATCTGCCCTCTCTCTGAGACGGCCACTCTTTCTCCGTCCCCACAGCATCCTGCACCTTCTCCTAATTTAGTACCTTCCACAATGTTTCTGATTATGCACTTACTTCCCGCTCTCCCCCACCACGTAGGAAACACCGGAAGGACACGAACTATCTTCCCAAACTTCACACCCTCGACACTCAGGCGAGTTCTTGAAACAGAGTAGGGTCTCATTCATTGTTGAATGACTGGAATGAGAAATATCAAGACTTGTAGTTGTTTTAAAGCTTTTAAACATCATTTAACTAACAGAGTGAAAAAATATTTTTCCCCATTACAACTAATACTGCAGCCTGAAGAAGAAAGATGTCACTGCTACCGCATAACCACAGTTGTGAGCAGGTTATGCAGGAAAGTATGTCCTCCTTTCTTCTCGCCCAGGTACAGCCTCCTGTATGATCCACAGTCCTGGAGGTGTGATTCCAAAATACCAAAGGCCCTCAACACTGCAAGTTTTTTGTAACTATTTGGCCACACAATCTGATCTGATTTCATTCTATGCAACGACAAGCCTTGACCTTGAGAGATGTAACACTACTTACAGTCTTTTTTTTTTTTTAATGTTTTTTTTTCCTCCTGAGAGAGAGAGACAGCACGAGCAGGGGAGGGCCAGAGAGAGAGGGAGACCCAGAATCTGAAACAGTCTCCAGGCTCTGAGCTGGCAGTCAGCACAGAGCCCAGATGCAAGGCTCGAACCCATGAACCACAAGATCATGACCTGAGCCGAAGTCAGATGCTTAACAGACTGAGCCACCCAGGTGCCCCACTACTTACAGTCTTTATTTATTTCACTGAGTAAATGTATTTGTGCATGTTCCTTAAGAAATACTGTGTTTGTTAAAAAGTCCTGCCCTTAGCCACGTGAAGGGTATTATTTAGGGGCACCTGGGTGGCTCAGTCAATTAAGCGTCTAAGCATCTAACACTTGATTTCGGCTCAGGTCATGATCTCATGGTTTGTGAGATGGAGCCCCGTGTCTGGCTCTGCACTGTGCAGAGCCTGCTTGGGATTCTCTCTCTCTCTCTCTCTCTCTCTCTCTGTCTCTCTCTCTACCCCACTCATACTTACTCTGTCTCCCTCAAAAGAAATAAATAAGTATTTTAAAAAGGGTGTTATATAATAGGAAGTATATGTACCATATTATCCTTGTAACAACTGAAAAGATCCAAAAACATCTGATCCCTAGTATTTTAGGATTACAGTTATGAATGTAAATTAAATATTATGCAGCAGCCCAAGGAGCTTTGGATTCTCTAGCGATAGGACCAGTTAGACAACAGCATTTACCAGGCAACTTTTTTTTTTTAAAGTGGGGGAGAGTTTTCTTCACTGCACTGCCCTCTCCATTTTTCTTCACTAGACAGATCTGGGGGCCTGTTTTTACCTTAGTCTCCAGTCTTTGTTTATTCTGTGGCTTACATCCCACCAACAGTGCTGCTGGCACACGTGGTTCTCTGGACAACATGGAGTCCGGTAGTACTTACCTCAACTTCCCAAATCTGGCTACTTTTATTGTCATTTCCGTGTGGTCCTAACATCTATTCTCACCCAGTGCAAAAGTTTTATAAAAGGATAATTTACTGAACTATAAATGTTTATTGTTATCCCTATATTTTTGCCAGGTGAACACACCCCTTATGCTTCCTGGCTTCTGTGAGCTTTAGTGGAATTAACAGCAGAGCTAAGAACAGCAGCATCCTGAGGCTGAGGTCGCACTCGGGCACCGAGCAGGTCAGGCCATGGAAAGCCTTTTGAATCCTAGAGCCGTCCTGCCGTGCCTTAGGAAGGGATGGGGTCGGTAAGACCTGGGAGATGTGTGGACTTTTTTACTATCTGGGATGATGTTTGAGGAAGTGACGCACGGTCTTGCCAGAGCTGAGAAGGGCTTCAAGGGGAGGGATCCCAGGCCTTCAGGACCCAGGCTCAACCGAAATGCCTGAGCCCCACACGCAGCATGGAGGCAAAGAGCAGCCAGATACCAAAGTCTCCATGGTTTGATCATAAGGATATCAGAGTGCTTATGGGAGTCCAGAGATGAGCCTTTTTCCCCTTTTCCTGACCTCACTAGCCTCCCAGATTCTAGGACATTCCTGACAAAAGTAAAGAGAGTCCAACAAGTGACCATGATGGAATTTCTGCCAGTCAGGCAAATGGGGATCCAATGATGTAAAGAAAGAAAAAAGTAAATATCCTTTCCCATTTGAGCTGGTAGACCAAGATTTGTACCCATTATATGTAATTCTATGGGAGAGTTTTGTTCTATACACTTACTTCCTCGACTTGCCTTATTCATTACAAACCTTAAGGGGGGAATTCTAGGTAGGTCTCTGCTGTTTGGCTCTAGCTTCGGATCCCTGGAAATGCCCGCAAATGAAATTATTTTTTTTCAAGTACCAACAGAGCATAAAACATGCGAGTACAATATAACCTATGAGTGCGAAGTAGAATTTACACTTAAACAATGTATATTTATGATGTTCCTCTCCTTCCTCCATTGGGGAACAGGATCACTTCTGTATACTTAATCAGAACACATTTTAAATCACACCCTGCAACGGGCCTTGTGGCGATCCATGATGGCCAAAGTATATAAAATATCATGAAGTTAAGAATTTGCAGCTGAACTAACAATATACCCTCCTGGAAAGGAGACATTAAATAAATCTTCGCTGTTTTTTGATAGCTTATTAAAGTGCCTTAAGAGCTCCAGTACATTTGACTACATTTTTTTTTAGCCGCAATGCCTTAAACAAGCTTTTGTAATCATAAATATAACACTAAAAAAAGCTAAAACAAAGAATTAGCAATTAAATGTGTCTCTTGTTGGGACTAGCCAATGAATAAGGCCTTCCTCCAAAGGGAAGTAAAGGATTATGTAAAAAGCCAGGTTATATAGGAATCGGTTTTTTAAATTTCTTTATCCATTTGTGGGGATTTAAGGCCTAATTTTATTCTTTTTTTTAAGTTGATTTATTTATTTTGAGAGAGAGAGGAGCAGAAAAAGAGGGAGAGAGAGAATCCCAAGAAGCCTCCCTCTTCAGCACAGAGCTGGATGCGGGCCTCGATCCTACGACCCTGAGATCATGACCTGAGCCGAAATCAAGAATCAGATGCTCAACTGACTGAGCCACACAGGTGCCCCACAATATTTTTAATTAAGTGGATAGACACAGGATAAAATAAGTGATCCAAAGCCTCTTTTGAGATTGAAATTTTTTATGACCAACTTTCTTTGCTTATGTTTATGTGTGGTCACAGACAGATTTTCATCACAGCTGAGTGCCACAGAAGTTAGTAACATTGTGACAACAGAAACTTCCACATACAGTCATAGGTCTTAATGGACCTGGGACAGAAGGTAAGGGTAATATAAGAACAGGCCCCTGGGGCACCTGGGTGGCTCAGTCAGTTAAGCGTCTGACTTCGGCTCAGGTCATGATCTTATAGTTCATGAGTTTGAGCTGTGCGTGCTGACAGCTCAGAGCCTGGAGACCGCTTTGGATTCTGTCTCCCTCTCTCTCTGACCCTCCCCTGCTCACACTCTTCCTCTCTCTCCTTTAAAAATAAATAAGAAAGAAAGAAAGAAAGAAAGAAAGAAAGAAAGAAAGAAAGAAAGAAAGAAAGAAAGAAAGAAAGAAAGAAAGAAAGAAAGAAAGAAGGAAGGAAGGAAGGAAGGAAGGAAGGAAGGAAGGAAGGAAAGGCCCCTACTTTCAGCCAGATAATATCTGCTAAGGAAAATAGAGCTTGAAATAAATATAAATGTAGCCCAGAAGTACAAACAAATTTCATAAGAGTGACTGCAAATTAGTATAGCATTTCTGACGGAACTGAGTGGGAAGACAGGACATGGGTTGAAGGGATAACGAGGGATTTGTGCTCACAATGAAGTCAAGGATGTAGGAGCCGAGATGTTACCTTGAGCTGGCTGAGATGCTGAACTTGGAGGATCTGGGGGTGGGGAGGGAGAACTCCAGTCAGAACCCCAGGCCACTCTTACTCTTCCAAGAGGGTCTCAAAGGCCATGGAAAGAATTCAGGGCTACTGGTAGACTGAAGCCACCGCAATGGAGAAAGGGAACTAAAAGAAGGAACGGAATAAAAGAATTTTTTTTATTTTATTTTCCACCATAGCGGAAAGACCACTAGCGGCTGAGCACTGGGGTCTGTCTCCGGCAGCCATTGGCTATCACTGGGCCCTTCATTGAGTCGCTGAGTACTTCGCCTGAACTTCCTGGTCTGTGCGACAGGAACATGGGTGCGTCACTCAACTTTCCAATGTGAATTTCACAAAACCTTAGACCCATAGAAAATGCTTTAAGAATCTTTTTTAAATAAGCCTTGTGAGACGAAATATATTTGGAAAATTCCACACATTTTAACCCGATCAAAACCGCACAATGCACATTAGTACATTAAGACTCTGAGAAGTCTCACACTAAAGAAATCTGGTAAGAAGTTTTACCGTTTCCCAAACCAACTTGATTCCGGGATGCTTTTTCCCCCCATGAAATACTTTTTAACATAAATTGCACCCTTTGCAAAACACACAGGACTAGATGATATTTCCGAATTTAAGTTTCTATGAGGCTCTGAGCAGAGAAGCAGAGAAAAGGCTTGAAGCCGAAACTTGCAGTTTCTATCTTTACCCCAAGACTGTAAGGTGAGTATAGACTGGTCTTAATCTAAAACTTCCATTGGGAAGATAGCACAAGTAATTCATCAGGCAACAGAATACAAAGCAATGAACAAGGGGCTCTTGGGTGGCTCAGTCAGTTAAGTGTCTGACTTCGGCTCAGGTCATGATCTCACTATTCATGGGTTTGAGCTCCGCATCAGGCTCTGTGCTGACAGCTCAGAGCCTGGAGCTTGCTTCAGATTCTGTGTGTGCATCTCTCTCTCTGCCCCTCCCCCTCTCACGGCCTGTTTCTCTCTGTCTCTCAAAAATAAGTAAACATTTAAAAAATGAATTTAAGACTACTTTTGAGAAGATAAAAAAAATAAAAGAAACCAGTGAACAAAAACTCAGCTCTTGTGACCTATCCAAGTTGTGGTGAGCTATGCAATCAATTACACATGGTAAGAAAGGTCTCCTATGTACCCACCGTGTGCTGGGTCCTGACATGTAAGACCTCAGTTTGCATCCCAAATAAACATACTAATTTATAATCCCAAAACTACAATTTTAAGCCCCTGGAGAACAAGGGATTCCCTAATGTATCCCCAGAGCCTATCCTAAATTCGGACATAAAGTAGATTTATTCACTTGTGAATGAGCATTCCAATGAACAAATATTTGTAGACATGCACTAGGTACAATATCATCCCCCAAGGAATTTAAAGCCTGTTTAAAGTAATCTCAAAATAACTTTACTTATTGCCAAAGCCAATAGCAATTGATGCTGAGTGATCATGAAGACGTAGCAGTTTTCAGCCAGAACATGATGCAGTGATTGACTGTCTCCAGGTGCATAACTATGTCCATCATGTATTGGTACACCCAGAGCTTTACATGATAGATAATATACTAATAATGAGCAGCATAGGCTTTTACTGTAATAATATAATGGAGAATTCAGAACAGACTGACATGTTACTACTGTAACTCTGGCTACAGAAACAAAATAATTATAAAAGGACAGAAATAAAGGACCCAAATATTCATGAGATGCATTGAGAAAGGTTTTCTATAGGAAAACTTGAAGATCCTCTTCAGAAAAAAACAAGGGGGGATGGTCGAGGGTTTTCAGAAAAAAGAAGGGGGTTAAAATAGGACTTGTTTGAAAAGTGTTCCAAGATCCTTTCTGTTACGGTCTTTCAAAGCAAGAAAAATGCAGATTCTGGTTTGTCTTGCAAATAAAAAGCCCAAAGAGGTCCCTGGCATGTCCACAGGCACACTGGGAACAGCCTAAGAAAGGAATTCACCCTCTCCCCAATAACTGGGCCCCCAGCTACGGACACAGCCCAAGCTCCTTCACAATGGACCCAACAATGATGCCTTCAGTCCCTTGCTCCTATTCAAAAAAGGGGATCTTTGGATGTTGACAATAAAAGTTACTCAAACTAATTATTATTTCTCCAATTTCTTGGTCCCCTTGGCTTCTTCTTCAGCCTAGAGTGTGTGGAAACCTTCTCTTCCTCCCTGTCTCCCCCACCTGCATGAGCCGCACTGATACACGCCATCACCACATTCTCAGCTTTATCTCAAAGCCAGTTTCATTTGCTCTCTGCCCCTGCTAAGCACTCTGCTCCAGTTCTTCTACCAAATTCAATAGGAAAAGCAGAGCAGATATCCCTAAAGGACACTGTCATCACCTCATAAGGCCTGCAGCCTGCAGCATAAAATACTTCCGACTTCTCAGCGCTCTCTCAGCCTGAGCAGATTACAAGTAGGGCACTTAAGATCAAAAGCCAAGAGGGACCAAACCATGACTTTTGAATGAGAAGTAGAAGCAGAAGCCATGAACCATTTCCAAAAATTGGGAGTTTCAGATTCAAAACTTGAAGTGCCCTGGAGAGAATGTGAGTTTGATCATCAGGATATTCCCAAATACAAAAACCAGGAAGCTGGCTTGTGTTTAAAACATGACTTTGCAGCATATGGGCTTTGACTGAGCATGACATGAAACAAACAAACAAAAAAATGAGACAGAGAAGCTTGGAAGAACTACTCAATTGTCGTCTTATCTGCCACCAAGAGAGATACGCTGTATTTCTCCCTTCCACTCTTACAATTCACTAACAGCCCACATAAGCTCAGGCCATAGGTAATGCAGTTTTTTCACCTCACAGGGTACTGGAATCCTAGATCTAGAAGGATCCTTCCAAAGCCACCCCCTCAGCACTTCTCTACCGATGTATGTTAGAAGACTTCCCCAATGCTTTTTTCTTCAACAGAATTACAACCTAAGAAGTCAACATTTTGAAGAACGTTACTCGTAAGTTCCAGTATGATGTACCCTCCTATCAGTCATTCTCGAAGTCATACTCAATCACTGAACCACCCTGTCACCTGCAGAATTCAGAAAACCCAACTTCCTCTACCACTCACTTTTCAAAGGGACAAACTCTCCATGTTGTTGGAAATGGCAGGATTTCGTTCTTTCTCATGCACAAGTAGTCTTCCACTGTATATATAAACCACATCTTCGTGATCCATTCATCAGATGATGGAACTGGAGGTATTATGCTAAGTGAAATAAGTCAGAGAAAGATAGATATCATGTTTTCCCTCATATGTGGATCTTGAGAAACTTAACAGAAGACCATGGGGGAAGGGAAGGGGAAAAATAGTTTCAATCAGAGAGGGAGGCAAACCATAAGAGACTCTTAAATACAGAGAACAAACTGAGGGCTGAAAGTGGGGAGGGAGGGTGGGAGAGAGGGGCAAATGGGTGATGGGCATTGAGGAGGGCACTTGTTGGGATGAGCACTGGGTGTTGTATGTAAGTGATGAATCACGGGGACCTACCGCTGAAACCAAGAGCACACTATAAACAATGCATGTTAGCTAACTTGAAAATAAATTATATTTTCTTAAAAAAGAGAGTCTGAGCCCTGCATCGGGCTCTGTGCTGACAGCTCAGAGCCTGGATCCTACTTAGGAGTCTGTGTCCCTCTCTTGAGCTGCCTCTCCCCTGCTCATGCTCTGTCTCTTTCTCCCTTAAGAATAAATAAAACATTAAAAAAAAAAAAAACTATAACACCCTTAATCTTTTCTTCTAGGGTAAGTGATCATTCTTATCTATTTTTTCTCCCCCTGTGACTGGCATTCTGCATTGATCAGATAGAATTCATTCACGTCATGCTTTAGATGAGGCCTATACTACTTCCTGTTCTACTAGGTTGATTACTTGTCAGTTGCACTCCCCCAATCTTATATTTAGAGTCTGTCTCTACTTTATGCAGCCTGCTTAAATTCTTGCTAGAGAATTGCGGAATCCTAAGATCTAAGGCTAATTCCATTTACTGCCTCTGCATGTGAAAAAAATAATTATTATTAATAGCGTGAGACTTCTACCTTCCCTCCCTACCCTACTGAATAGCCAAAAGACTTCCAAAATTGGTGAAAGTCACAAATCTTCCTTGGGTCTGTTCCTTCCTATGAGAAGAATAACTGGGGGAGAGGGCAACAAATGAGGAAACCTAATATTCCTAGGCAGACTATCTGTCTTCCATTAGACCAGACCTCACAAACTCAAATGCCACAGAGGCCGGACAGGTCAGTGAGTGAGTGAGCAGGTATGAAATATTAACAGTGGTGGGGATTGTAGCAAACTAGTAAACACGTTGCCCAGTGCCTTCAGGCTCCCCATCGTTCAGCTCCAGCCCGCTGTGGACTAGAAGTACACGTCTAAGCGGTGCCGATCTTTAGATTTTTCATGAGGCTCCCAAAGAAATTTCCCAATTTGTAAACGTTGGCAACTAATTAAAAACATTTCAAAACAGTGCGAAAGCCAAGGCAAACATGTCCATGGGCCAGATGTGGCCTTTGAGCTGTGGTTTGCAACCTCTGTGATAGGCTGGCGAGCTATTTAAATGCAGTAAGACAGTTGGGGTGCATAAAGGAGGAAAGAGAAATGGCGTAGCCTCCTGGCTTCGGATGGAGGTTTCACAACCTGTGTGGAAGAAAGGTATGCCACTGGGGAAGCACTAGGCCAGCAGCCAGCTCTGGCTGGCCTAAGCCTTGGGGTTGACAATTGTTTCACTTTGTCCAAGAAACAATCTCTTCAGACTAAGCGAAGAGGTGGATTTAGAAGTCTAATTTAAAGACCATACCAGGATGAATAGATAAATAAGAAGTACATGTGTTTCCATTCTAGGTACAAAAGCAAATGGGAGCGAGACTCAGGTCCCAGTTTTTCCAGGAAGGAGAGGAGAACCATGGGAAGCCAATGAGTGATGTGCAGGTGTTTGGTGACAGAGAAGTGGGGTGAGAGAAAAGGCACAATGCCGGGCGTAGACCCTGGGGGAAGACAGAGTGGACCTGGCGTGGACACTATCACAACCCCCCGCCCCCAATGCCCTTCTCTCAGTGCTACACAGGGCCAACCAGCCTCAACTGTTTAAGTGGATAAAAATAATGAGAGCCTCTGTCTCTCTCTCGGTCTATCTGCATCAGACAGCTGTCCTCGTCAGTATCTTGGGAGCTACACCTTAGGGAGTATGGCGATGGATTCCTAGTACCCCAAAGGGAAAAGCCGTGTGTGCAGACCTGAAAAACAATATTTGTTAATTTACAGTTATTAATTAAAAGCCCCTGTCACCCAGCCAGGTGCTCCAGTGTGATTTTAAAATGTCCAACTTCTCCAGGGAGGGAGTTGCAGAGAATGTGACATGAGTGCACAGCGCTGTGGCAGGCAGGCTGGGGAGCAGACAATGTCTTCAGGCTTTGGATTTGCAAAAAAAAAAAAAAAAAACCTGCCTCCTCAGAGCCCAGACAATGCCCTGCATTCATGGGGATCTCAGGAGCTCCAATGCTGTGCTGAGGAGCAGGAAAAAAAGTAGACCCGAATTGAGAATAAATTGGTACTCACTAAATGGCACTTCTGAATTTACTGCAGCCTTCACCTTTGGAGGGAATTGCCAAGGTGCTCATAAAAGAAGAAATGATGAATATTCAGGATGTCTTTTGAATCCATTAGGCAACCGGGGATGAAGTCTCCATATGTAGACTTCTGGTTCTTTCCTTAGGCTGTTAAGGAGACTGCCAAAATGGCCGTCTGCAGGAAAAAATGGACCCTGGGTTTGCCAGTGGGGAGAAAGTCGAAACGCCAAAGGTCAAGTCCATGGAAATAAACCTGGTTTAGGAGTTTCTGCAAAGGAAGAGATCTATAAATTTTGGAATTCTGGATACAGTGAATGAGAGAATGTGTCTTTTTGTAGGAACACGGATCAAAATGTGGCAGCAGCCTATTCATTGTACGTGAGCCTTTGTTTCACAGAATCAGATGTTCTGCAGATCTAACTATGTCCACGCCACACAGGAAAATCCCAGATGATCTACACAAGAGCCTCGTGTCGTTTTTTTCAACTGTGTTCGCCAGGGACAGAACTGTTTGTTCATCTCTGAAGATTGCGTTGTTTGATCCCGAGTCTGCTTACCTATGTTCTGAGCATTTGCTCTCATAGCCTTACACAAAGAGGAATTGTGGGCTCTTTGTGCTAAAAAGAATTTTAAGAAATAATATAGCAAAGATCATCAGTTCCCAGGAGTACTGAACAAAGATCCACCAATCTTCGGGAAAAGGACACTTTTGAAAAAGGGATGATACCAGTCACTTACCATCGGTTTCTTTGCCTTTCAAATAAAGGAGGGAAGTCAGATTCAAAGCAACAAGCATTCATGAAAGCCATCTATGCACCCGGCCCTGGGATGGAGACAAGCACTCTTTTTGTCTCCGGGCACTGATGCTATAGTAAGGGACGCTTCCATAGAAGTACATCTTTAGCACAAAGTCTAAACAGCTACATTAAGGTGTTATGTCAACTCAAAGGAAAGAGGGATTCATTTCTGTAGAGAGGGATGGAAGGGGAATTAGAGACTGAAAATTACTCAGGCAAAGAGACATTTAAGCTGTCCCTTAAAGGAGGAGTTTAGCAGAAGAAGAAAAAATGAAGGAGAGGGCACCCCAGGTAGAGGACTCTGCCAGGGTCAAAGGCATAGGGTAGGAAAGCACAAAAGGGAATGAGTGATCTGGCAGAAAATGCGTCTAATTATTTTGTAGGAAACACACCACTCCCCTCAGGGAGATCATGTGCCTGCTCCTATGTTCTAAATCAGGAATCAAAAAACATAGTCATGTATCTCCAAAGTCTCTTCCAGAAATAACATTCCACGATTTTTATAATTCTAAGTAGCAGGGAAAAGTTGAACAACCCAAGAAAAGCCTTGTATTGAATGGCCTCTTTTCTTTGCTCTTTTATGACCAAAAGTGAAATTGGTGGTGGTGAGCGGGATCACCACCTCTGCCGTCTATCGCGGTCAATCTTACATGACTTTGACATCAGACAAATGCAAATGTGGGGACAATCTACAAAATACTTGACCAAAGGCGTCAAGGTCATTTAAGACATGGAAAGACCAAGAAGCTATTGGGGGAGACAAAAGCCACGTGACAACAAAATGGAATGTGGTAGCCCGGACTGGATTCCGGAGAGAAAATGAACATGATTAGAGGCATTGGAGACCTTGCATGAAGTCTGTAATTTAGCTAATAGTACTGTACCAATCAATATTAGTGTCTTAGTTTTGATAAACGTACCATGGTTGTGTAAGATACTAACATTAGGGGAAGCCATGTGAGGGGCATACAGACTCTCTCAATACTACCTTTTCATGCTACTTGTATTCTTTAAAAAAAAAAAAGTCCTCACATCCAATATAATATCAATTACCAATATAATTGCTAATCTTCTCTCCTCAAGCCAAGGTTATAAAAGATCTCCCACTATATCATTATGGCAATGTTGTGGAACAAAAAACAGAAGATTGGTAGAAAATGTCTTGGAGGAAAAGGAGGTGAGAAAGCAAAATGCTAAACGAGGAAGAGAAAAGAAACACTGGAAAGATTGGTGCTCCCTCCCACCTGGAACCCAGCAGACCCCAGCCAGGCGTTGCCAGAGTCACCCACCATTTCACTCCCCGCTGCCAGCGCCAGATCCGTCAGGGCGCAGGAGAAGCTGCTCTAACTAACACACTGGCACTTTTAAAGATCAAATAAGACTGGAGTTGATTTTTCTCTCATCTTGCAATTCAGAAGTCGGTCCAGTGCTTACAGTCAGATTGGGCCGTCCTGTCTGTGGTTTCGGGTTCAAGTTAACTACATAAGATCTCGCCTTTGTCCAGCCCTTGGGAAAGGGGGTGGGGGTGGGAGGCAGCGTCCCTCAGGCACTTTCCTCAGCACCCTTTTCTTCTGCTCACATCTCACTGCCCAGCAATAGGGCACATGGCCAGACCCAGCATCTGCAAGGGAGGCTAGGCAATCTCGTCTCTAACTACATAGCAATGTGCTCAGCTACGGCTCACAGATGTATGACTCCAGCAGAGAATCAGTCTTGGTGGACACGGGGCAGTCTCTGTCACTACCCCCAATCCAGCCATGCACTGCGGGGATTTTCATTCTATTCAAGGTGATTGTGAAAGCAGAGTCTTCGATCTGACAGAATAAAACTTAGTTGTAGAGAAGGCAGTATATGACATCTTAGCATGTGGGATAAGGGGTACACCATGACACAGACTCAGTTTACCTGAGAACCAAAGGCAGGATCCTAGTGTCACAAGATGTTTGGGAAAATGCCCTCAATTCTCCACTCCTTCCCATACCTTTACCCCTTTGCAATGTGCTTTTACATCTACTCCCACCAGGAGAGTCTATTTCCTCGCCTTTGAACCTAGATTATCCTTGTGACTTGTTTTGTTCAATAAAATGCAGCAGAAGGGGGGTGCCTCAGTGGCTCAGTTGGTTGAGTGCACCACTCTTGACTTCGGCTCGGGTCGTGATCTCACAGTTCATGGGTTCAAGCCCCGCATCGAGCTTTGGGCTGACAGCGCACAGCCTGCTTGAGATTCTGTCTCCCTCTCTCTCTGCTCCTCTCCCACTTGCTCTCTATCTCTCTCTCAAAAATAAATAAAATAAGCTTTATAAATAAATAAATAAAAGCAGAAGTGACACTGTGAGAGGTCCAAGCCTCGGGTCCGGGAAGCACACTCATGCTCTGTTTCTTGGAATGCAGCCACCGTGGGAACAAGCCCAGGCTAACCTACTGAATGGCAGGAACCTTGTGGAGTCAACACAGTCATGCCAAGTGAGGCCACCCAACCCCAGCCAGCATCCCACTGCTGTGCCACCCGAGTGCAGGTAGATGAGGAACGCAGCAAGGAGCATCCGAGGCTGCCCTGGATGAGCAGAACTCAGCAGCTCCTAGAATCATGCCTAAATAGATGGTCACTGTTTAAAGCCACTAAATTGGGGGGTGGGGGTGGCTTGTTATGCTGCAGTAACCCCTGATGACATCGGTGGAGCTCGGTTCTCGAATAAGCTGTCAAAAGGAGTTCAAGAGATTGCAAAACTCGGGGCGCCTGAGTGGCTCAGCTGGTTAAACACCCAAATCTAGATTTCAGCTCAGGCCATGATCTCACTGAGTTCATGAGTTCAAGCCGTGTGTTGGGCTCTGCCCTAACAGTGCCTGCTTAGGATCCTCTCTCTCCCTCCCTCTCTCTCTCTCTCAAAATTAATTTTTTTTTCAAAAAAAAAAAAAAAAAGAGGTGGCAAAACCGGAGAAACTAGTCAGAGAGCTGCGAGGAGAGAAAGGAGTGTGAGCCACAGGGACCCAAGGAAACATTTCAAGACGAAGAAAGTGGTCCTCAAGCAAGACGAGACTTGAGAGAGATAACTTTTTAGGACATCAGAAGTAACAACTGAAATGCCATTTGGGTAATGAAAACACAGATGGAAACCTGAGCTTCCCAACAGCGGGGGCGGACTCGTTCTTCCTTTTGCTGAAGCACAAACCCTGCATCTCTGTGTACCTCTCGGCGAGGGGGGGGCACTTAATTCACACCCGATCTAAACAAAAGACACATGAAACTCACATGACCCTCTGGACCTCCTTGGCTACAAGCCAGAGGAGCTGAGGCTCTCGCCTGTGGCTTGCAAACTAACTGACATCAGCCCACATGTGCATAATTTCACATTGCCTTCTGCCTCTTACCCTAGGGACCTTGCCATCCTGCCCTACCTCCTCCCTTTTCCTTCCCAGGCCCACTATTTATTCTTCAACTCCTGTGTACAAGATGCTTTGGGAAACCGGATCCTTTCTGCTCTGTATCGTCAAGGAGCGGCCGGCCGAGTTTCCGCAATGTGCGAGCCTGACCACCCCTCGCCAGGCTTCCAGAAGTCCAGTTACGAAGTCAGGGAAGCCGGTCTGCTGTTTGGAGGAGTAAAAATTTCCCTCTGTGACCACAGTCTATCCAGGTATGATGCGCATGCGTGCACATGAGTGTGTGCACGCACTGGGCGTGGCAGAGGGACTCCAGCTGACCGTGGACTTCAGGAACGGCAAGCCCCAGGTAGGGACGGTTGGTCACACAGCCACAGCTGCCCGATAATACCGGTGGAGCCTCACTGGTGTGACTTGGGCTGGAAGCCCCCTCCTGTGGTGACAGGCATGGGCAGTGAGGAAGGGCGCAGCCTTTGGCGTCAGCCCTGAATTTACTTAAGTGTCACTTAAGTGACAGCTCTCCTGTGGCATACTTCACGTGTCAGAATATGAGGGCCTTCAGTTATCAGATGAAGCTAAATCAGGTGACTAATAATCTCTACCTTGGAAGTTTGATATGAACACTTGATGATAGGAAATGAGCTTTAGGTCATAGTCAGTGAAAGCGTGAGGAAATCACCCACAGTGCCCAGCATATTGGGGCCTCAGNAGTGTCACTTAAGTGACAGCTCTCCTGTGGCATACTTCACGTGTCAGAATATGAGGGCCTTCAGTTATCAGATGAAGCTAAATCAGGTGACTAATAATCTCTACCTTGGAAGTTTGATATGAACACTTGATGATAGGAAATGAGCTTTAGGCCATAGTCAGTGAAAGCGTGAGCACAGTGCCCAGCATATTGGGGCCTCAATCGTGCTGTTATTAGCGCTGTCAGGCCTGATTGCCACAGCCTTGCACCGCTGGCCTGGTTAGACTCTGGTGCCTTGAGTTAGGCCTTCCTGTGCCTTGTCCCGGACACATTACTATCTGTTCTGCCTACTGGACTCGATTCCCTCTAATCATCTCCTTCCAGTCCAGTGGGCCAAGGTCAACCACACACCCCCACTCCCCACCCCCCGCTCCCTGCTGGAGTGAACAAGGATGGGCCTGCCTGGGTTTTAAAGAGGCAGTTTTTTCCTCAAAATGATTCTCTCCGCAAGTAGAATAAAACTGCAATGACAAACAGGGAGAGGAGAGGAGGGGGTACGTAAGAGAACATGGCATCTTGACAAGCACATTCAAGGCCATAAAAATGTGGCAATTGCTTTTCTCATCCAATTCTCTTGTTTTGAAACTTTCCTGGAAGGGACCTGGTATCATCAAGCATTATTACAAGGCAGTCTTTCAACTGCCCCATCATGGGGATCCACGCAGGACTGACAGACAGAAAGGAGGATTATGTCATTCTCAAAGACAGACGGAAGAAGAGGGAGGAAGAGGCTCCAGTGTAGACAGAAGTGGGGGGAGGAGTGTTTCAAACACCTATCAGTGGGTCATTGTGCTTTTAACAACTTAAACTTACATCGGTGAAGGCCTCCTGGTCACCGCTTATTTTGCGAGCTGCACAGTGACATTTAAAGTCTACCTTTCTGACCCTTAACCACCTAGATAGCTGTAAAAGCGGAGTGTGTCGCCATGAGGAAAGAACACACACGTATAAGCAATGTCACAATAGATCGCTGTTCTTGCCCAACATCCCCCACAGTACTTGGAAACCTCTTACGTATTTGCTGCTCCACAAGTCACTGGGAGGTGACAGAATCAAAGACAACACAGATGCATCGGTCTTGTGTATCGGGCATCCCTCTGCATGGGGAGTTGCCTCCCGCCCCCCTGCCCAGCCTCCGCACTGAGTCCCATGTTGGCTGATCACACCTGCTCGCCCTGTTGTGGATGCAGCCGCCCCTGCCTTGCATGGCCCCAGCTCCTGACACCTCTTGCTGAGGAGGGGGGCCTCCTGGCCGACACCCGGAAACTATAACCCACAGCATGACTCTCCTCTCATTGGTTTTGGGGATACAGTGAGCCCAAGAGCACACTGAAGGCCAGGACTTTAGGGCTGGAACCACCTAACTTTGTCTAGGGAGCTGGTCTCTCTGCCCACATCAGGGGGGTGAGCCAGTGCCCCCAGCCCCCCACAGGTTTTTGCCAAACAACTCCTAGATGACACCCTTGCGAGACCCTGATGGGGGCTGCTGAACTGGCTGCTCGCATCCTCTCCCTCTCTCTCTTTCTCCCTCTTCCTCTGCATCTCTGTCTCTCTCCCTCTGTCTTTCTCTGTGTCAGATAGATAGATAGATGATAGATAGATAGATAGATAGATAGATAGATAGATAGATAGATAGATAGATAGATAGATGATAGAATGTTTCCATTCATATCACATTCTGACTGAAAAAAAGCGTTTACCCTCTTCTCCTTGCCTTCAGGTAGAGCCCACCCTACTTAGCCCAGCACCCACGGCCCTCTGCAGCCTATTTTTGCTTGCCGGCCCTGACCCAAATCCCTGTGTTGAGCCCACATGACCTCCATTCTGCCCCCAGGACCATCCTCCAAGTCAAAATATTACCACTCTTCCCAGGCGACACCACACACAGGTTCTATTTCCCATGTAGAGACAGATTCCTTCCCGATTTATTTGTTTACACACTCAGCACATGGTAGCTGGGCACCGCAGGGGCCTGGGCCAGGCCTGGAGTTACAGCAGGGGACTCCCATGTGCTCGCCATCGGGTGGATTTTGCTCTTTGAAAAACTGCAGCCCCACAACCATATCACAGTGTCACAGGGCAACAGTCACGGCCTCCGCGAGGTCGGGATGATGGTGACACAGAAACACAGGGACTCTCAGACACGGCTCCACAGATGAGCTCGCTGGGCCTGGGTGTGGAGGTCACCTCTTAGGGTTCACTCTCAAGCTTCATGGCTTCTTCCTGTCCACCTGTGCAGGGTGTCTTCCTGCCCACCAGCCTCCCAAACCAAACACTGACTGATGCAAGGAGACAAGGCGGGGAGTCCCCACTCCTCGGGGCTGCGGGTAACTTAGTAAGGACCTCCCGGGTCGGGAGATGGGACCGGGTTACCTGCCTGCCCAAAGCAGGCAGCACTGGGGCGGTTGGAGAATGCAGACCCCTACCCAAACCTGGGGGCTGGGGGTGGTTACAGCAGCCTCTGCAAGAGAACTCTCCAGAAACAGGCCATGAGGAGGACAGTCCCCTGCAGTGGCCTGTAGTTAACATGTCAGAAATTTTTGAGCATTTCATTTCACTTGATTTCTGTTTTGAGACATACTGCAGCGCTTAGTAGATACTAGATAACACCGTACTGTGTTGCTTTTCTCTGGCCAGCACTTAGATCCTGAAGGTAAAGCATTTTGGTTCCGAGTTCTGGGAAAACAGATTATCGTTACCCCGCATTCTCAGGGTCCATGTGCTAGCGTTTGGCTGTTGGAGCCCAGAGATGGCCGGCGGCAGACAAGGTGGAAAACCTGGTGCGAAGGTTTTGCCAAACTCCAAACCCATCCTGGCAGCCAGACCAGAACCCAGATGCTCCCTACGGTCACTACTGTCTATCCCTCCGTGTCTTCCGCACTGCTGCTGATGCACCTGTGTTTTTAAGGGGGCGCTTATTTAAATTTTCTCTTGATTTCACATATCACAATGCTGGGGTGAGGATTCCCATGAACAAGTACCACTGGCAGTTGCTCATGCTCTCAAGTTGGCCAACTCTTTCCTGTCCGTTAACCCATTTAATATCCACCATACTCCTCTGACCTATCAGCCCCAGCACCCCACTTCCCTGGTGAAAAAAATGAGGCCCAAGTATCCACTGACTTGCTGAGGGTTTGCACTGGTAGGTGGCTGTGAAAAGGTTTTCTTTCCCCCAAAGAAGTCCGCTTGAGCCCTTTACTAGGCTCCACTAAGTGCAGTGGCGCTGTGGGCATTATTCTTGAGGCTCCTACGCAAACAGCATGCCCTCACCTAGCCAATTCCACTGTCTTTTAGAGAAATAAAACCTGCCTTCCCGCCCCACCCCCCAACGCACCCACAGGCCCACACCCACTTTCCAGTTGCCCTTGGCAATGAGCAGCACCTCAGACTTCAGTCTAGCTTCAGTTAAATGCTGAAGCCACAAGTGGGGTGGAAAAGACAAATGTCTACAATTCCAAGGGAGCCTCCCCCAGGCTGGCCCCCTGA
>NW_027527436.1:6812078-6843438 GCF_008692635.1 Crocuta crocuta | reverse complement strand
GGCCCCCTGAAGGTAGTTCTAATCTTTTTGTCTACTTTTTTGGAAACGGCCATCCACGCCATGCACCGCTTTCCAACAGATGAGAAACAAACAGCCGAAGAAAATCTTCTGAGGTGTTTCTCAGCAGAATAAAATAAAAAAAAGGATAGGNTAAAATAAAATAAAATAAAATAAAATAAAATAAAATAAAATAATGGATAAGAAACACCAGAGAGGTTTAGCCTGCCTGACATTTTCGAAGTTTTATCAGAATTATCCATCAGGGTGTCCTCCCCACCTCTGCCCAGATTCCCTGAAGTGCCTCATGTAGGTCACTAACCTTCTTCCCCGTCTTCTCTCCAGGCCCCCTGGCCCTACTCTGGTCATCTTTTGCTGGCTTGCAGTAGTTTGGCGTATTGTTTGTTTTACTCTCTAATCTAAAATATGAGTGTGACAAGGCTGTTTTCCACCCCGGGGGCTAATGGATCATATCATAGCAATGACAATCGGGCATCTAATTGTATTATCAACATGGCTTTTTTTTTTTTTTTTCCTTTGAGGCATGTTTACAATTCCTGTGTCTCTTTCAAGTCACAACCCTTCCTGGTTTGTGTGACCTTAAGAAAGCCTCTTGTCCTCTCTCTAAACTCCAATGAAAGAAACATAATAATAAATTCCTGACAGAATTCTTGAGGCGGGGAGAGACGAATTAACGTATGAAAAAGTATTTTGAAAACAGAGCTGCAAAACATTTCTTATAAACCTCATTGTTTTATTGATGCCTCTATTTCGTGGTTAGTAAAGTGGTGGTATTGAAGATAGCACTTGCTTCATAGAATTATTGTGAGGATCTAATGAAATAATACAGGGAAGGCGCTCAGCGTGTAAGAAGTGCTCAGATGGGGCGCCCGGGTGGCTCAGTCGGTTGAACATCCAGCTTTTGCTCAGGTCATGATCTTAAGGTTCATGAGTTCCAGCCCCACGTCAGGCTCTGTGCTGACAGCTCAGAGCCTGGAGCCTACTTCAGATTCTGTGTCTCCCTCTCTCTCTGCCCCTCCCCCGCTCATGCTGCAACTCTCTGTCTCTCAAAAATAAACATTAAAAAAATATTTTTACAAAATGAATGTTCAGAAACGCCAGCCCACAGCGGCAGTCACAGGCCAAACCTCCATGGTAGATACGGCAGGTATGAGCATCCCCATTTCATAGCTCAGGAAACTGACGCTGGATTGTTTGCTCATTAGCAGTGGTGCTTCAACCCGAAGCTCATGAGAAATGCAAACGCAAAGAGAATGAGGAGACAAGGAGGAAAGACAATCATGGCTTTTACTTTTCATCCTCATTTATAGTCATTAAAGAACCAAAGAGCACAACAGCGATGAAGGCTAGGGATAGACACTGAACCTCCAGACGTCCCGTACAGAGATAGCAGCGAAGTCACTTTCAGAGCTTGTGAAACCTTCCGATTGTTTCATAGTTTGGATCCACAGAGAAGCTGGTCCTCGCACTCGGGCGGCAGAGGGAAAGAGGTAGAAAGATCTGAAAACCTCCACCCAGTTCTGTGCACATGATCACGCACCAGGTTGTGGAAACTCTCCCGGTAAGAAGAATACGGCTTCTCAAGGAAAGCCTCTTACCATCCTGCTTTAGCTTGGACAAAAAGAAGAAGGAAAAAAAAAAGTCCAGTCTTCAGCCAAGAACGCCAGTTGGGGAGTTAAAGAGCTGGGCACACAATAATTTTAAAGTCACGTCGGAGGAGACTTAAAAAGCACACATCAGCAGAAAAGAATGAGGGCACCTCCAGCACACTGACTTCATTGATACCCCATTTATCAGCAATTACGGACTCCATTAAAGGCCGAGTTTACAGCAGAAAGAGAAGCAGAGCCTAAAATATGTCCCAGCAGATGGACGGCGAGTGTCAGTGATGCCGTATTTCAAAGGCATCTGCAGTGTTGTTATCATTGAACGTGGAGTCAGAGAGGCAGCAAAAATACAGCGGCCCGAGAGCCAGCAAATGATTTACTTGACCTTTGGATGGGTAGAACTGACAGCAGAAACCTCATTAATTCCTCAGGTCACTCTGGAAGACATTAATTTGGTTTGGACTCGACGAGAGGAGATTTTCCAGACATACACTAGGAATTATGAAATCTCCGTGGCCGGCGAAAGTATGCCCAAATCACTTTTTGCATAAATCAAGCTGACTTTCTGAAGAAGGATAATATGCTTAATCAAGGGAGTTATGGAATTTCTTGTGCTTATTAGACAGAAAATATAACAGGATTTTATTTGGTTATCAGTTCTGGGAGAGAGATTTTTCTTTTCCTCTTTAAACTAACAGTCTTCTCCTGCCAGAGGGGAAGAGAGTCTTTGTAAGCGCTGGAAGAAACGGGCCGTGTAAATGATTTGTTCACACAAAAATTGCTTCGCTTTGCTTTGCTCGTTCTTTCTCTTATCAAGTGGGCCCTGTGCATCGTGTGGGCACCTCTGCTGAGTCCCAACCGAAGTGCCAGCTCACTCACTTCTCCTGCCTCACCCGCCTTCCGCCTTTTAGCTTGAGCTTTCTGGATATAAGACACAGCTCTTTAAATAACAACCATAGGTGACTGGTGATTGTACTCATATATTTTGGTGGCCTGGGCCAAAAGTAAGAAGTCTGGGATCAAGGCAACTTGTGTTGAATTACAAAGTGCACAACGCTAACCAGAAAAACCTCTCTGCTCTCTCTCCAAGTCTGTTCAAGTCTACACGCACGCACACACACACACACACACACACTCACACGGTTCTCTGGTCCCCAAAAGGAATCATTTCTAATGGTGTGTAGATTAGTGATTTTTATGCTCTATGACTTTCCCAGAAATGCTGCTTCTTTGTCTCACTGTTCACTGAGGAAGAAAAAGGTGTGGAGTCCTTTGGGGGAGGGTTGATTAAACCCAGAGCAAAGCAGTCAGCCGGGTGATTTACATCATTTCATTTTGGGGACAGTGACGGACAAGTCGTGCTATTCGAAATGGTCAGGGGAGAGAGAGATTGAGATAGAAGTGCTGCTAGGCGATGAGCTTATACCCAAGTGTCTGACGCATAAGCCGCAAGCTCCCTTCTCGATGATATCTTCCCTCGTAAAAGTTGCATCCATCATGTTTAAAGCAAGGTTATCTCTGGCTGAAGAGAACATGCATTAGTACGTTTTACTCATTCAACACTGAGCACTCCCTATCAACAACCGTCTGCCTAAAGGGGACCAGGAGAGCAAGAATTAATCACAGGAAGACAATTTAAGGGAGTTGGGCTATAAAACGGAATTCATTAGTAACCATAAAGTATCACTGCTCTAACAGGCCTCTCCCTTTAGACTGCTTCCTCTGCCGGGGTACTGCACCGGCTTGCTCACCTGACAACCTAGAGCCATCCCCACCCCTTCTGCCCCTGTTCCTCTTCCTGCTGGGGACAGAAAGAACAGAGGACTTGCAGGTGTTGTGCAGGAGCACTGTGCATGTAGCCTCAAAAACTCCGTGACAGATACCGAGTTGAAGCCCAGATGAGCCCAACTGGGACAGAAATCCTGACATCCAAGGTCCTCTGCTCATCCCACCTGCTGGCTTGGAACCCCATGGGCTCTTTTTATAGGGGACTGTCACATAGGATACAGAAAAAACGTCCTGGTCATAAACACACATTCTGGGTTTCGTAGACCAGGACAAAGCAGGATTCCAAAGAGATATCTGCATACCTGAGTTCAGAGCATCGTTGTTCACAAAGGCAAAGATGTGGAAGGAAGCCGAGTGCCGATCGATGGGTAGGGGCAAAACAGAATGTGGTACAACCACACAACGCAATACTGGTCAGCCTTTGAAGAGAAGGGAATTGTTCACTTGCTACATCATGGGTGAAGTTTGCAAAGGCTGCACTCCATAAAATAAACCAGTCACAAAAGAACAAGTACTATAGGATCCCACCGATATGAAATATCAAAAGCTAACAGATTTATAAAGGCAGAAAGTAGAACGGTGGTTGCCAGAGGCTGTGGATGAACCAACGTGGGGCAGCTGTTGTGTAATGGGGACAGAGTTTCAGTTTTACAAGATGAAAGCGTTCTGGAGATTCATTGCTTGACGATGTGAATATGCTTAACGTTACTGGCTTAAAAATCGTTAAGGTGGTAAAATGTTACACTATGTGTTTTTTTACACAAAAAGTAAGAAAGCATCCACAATTCTTCATATATGTAAAAATCATGTTCATATTATAATGTTGTGGTTAAATCTGTCTTTTTCACTGTACCTCATATTGTTAGCATTTTACCAGGATGTTGCATATTCTTCTACAACCACGGCTCAGGGGTGTATAGTATTTCATTGTTTAAGCGACCCCTTATTATTGGACATTTAGATGACTTCCAGTTTGTTGCTACTACAAATAAACCACGATAAACCTCATTGTTTATTTATTCTGAGAAAGTAAAAATGCATGAGCAGGGGAGGGGCAGAGAGAGAGGGAGAGAGAGAATCCCAAGCAGGCTCTGAGCTAACAGCCAGCACAGGGCTTGATCTCATGCACGGTGAGATCATGACCCAAGCTGAAATCAAGAGTCAGTCGCTTAACTGACTGAGCCACTCAGGTGTCCCTAAACTCCATTTTTACATGACTTTTAAATTTCATATTGCATTCCTTTCGTATGTCTTTATTTTCCTTAGCAGTATAGTATGGGTGTGGTATTTAAGATATGTTTGCTGCCAAACCTCTTCGATTCTGAGAGTCTATGTGTTGGAATTACAGGAGAAGGAGGAAAATTAAGGGAGGTCAAATCGATCTTTCACAGAAATAAAACTCCCAGTTTGAAAACAGTGATCATTTCTGCATAAAGATCATCGGAACCAGGCTCTCACAAACTGTCTCTTCCCCAGAGAACATCTGTGAGGAGCATGCATCTGGCACTTGTCAGCAGAACGCCCACGGTCCTTCATGTGCCCAGGATCGGACTTCAGACCATCAGCACCCAGAGCCCTTCCTGTAGAAGAGAATTATTCACTCAGACCTTGCTCCCCTTGTAAAGTAACTTACGACATTGCTTTAGGGTCCGTATCATCACTCCCAAGTCATCAGTGAGGAAACTGAGGCCAAGCGAGGTTAAGTAACAGCTAACAGTGGCAGGGTCAGGGTTCAACCCCAGACTTCCTTTGCTTTCCCCCCAACACGACTCCGCCATGTTGAATATCACGATTGATCACGGAGCTCCAGGCACAGAGGAACATTTGATTTGTAGGATTTCTCTGGCTCCCAGTTTTCCTCATCTATAAAGGGGCCAATGCGCCTTACCTGGGGAAGACTAAGGGACAGGTTTCAGACAAGGTTTCCTGTTGCCTGCTCCCTTCCTCTCTCTTCCCCATGCCAGACAAACCCTAATCATTAGGAAGAGTACTTCTGTAGGAAGAGTAAGAGAGTATTTGGGGGGTACTGAAAGAGCTGCAATTAGGAATGCTCTGTGTTAGGAGGAAATGGGACGGTAGATCATATTCCCATGTGGCCGTTGCATGTGTGTCATGGAAAAGACTATTGAAAAGCCGCTGTTACCACAGAACAGTGATCTTGCTCTAAGTTCCTGGGATCCAGACCCAGGCTTCTCTAACAGACTTGTTCTCTGCAATCATTTGTGGCCATTCTCAGAGCCTTTGTCCTCAGAATTCTCCTCCCAGAATGGCTGTTTCCGTAACATGAGTCCTGATGAGATGACTCACTGGGGCCATGTTAACTTTTATCTTCATCTGTTTTTAACAGTAATTAGGCCAGAGCGATTTGGGGGGCAGTTCATGAGTCAAATTTTCAATCACTCCCTGCGCTGGAAATCCTGGTGGTTATTATTGGCATTTTGTGACCATATTATTCACATGAGCTTGGAGTGGTGCTGTGTAAGGTATCTGGTCAAGCGATTAGGAATGCCTTGGTTTCTTTTATTTCAGTCAGTTCAGATCAAAGACCTGCCAAAATCCATCCCCAAATCCCTTGCTCTAACCCAACTGCGGCTGCTACCATGTAGATAAATTCTTAAAGACAGAAAAAGCAGGTATTTGCAATGGTCTTTCTTTTTTTTTTTTTTTTTGCCAAGTTGGTTTCCGTATAACACCCAGTGCTCATCCCCACAAGTGCCCTCCTCCATGACCAGATACCATGTTTGCATGTATAGGAAGATTAGAAGGGACTTAACAGAGGACCATGGGGGAGAAGAAGGGGAAAAATAACGGGGGAAGGGAGGGAGGCAAACCATGAGAGACTCTTGAATGCAATGGTCTTTCTTACGACTGCGAAATTCCACACGGTTTCCAATATTCATCTGGAAGATGTGCAAGGGGATTTTAGTCTTTTGAAGGCATGGAGGGTATGCAAACTATTAACGTTTTAGTTATTCTGACCATGTGGGACAATCCCAGAGCCCAAGTCCCCACTCTAAAGGCCACACCCTCATTTTTGGCAAAACATTCACCACATTTCTTGCTGCCCAAATCCGCGCACAGAGCTGCAGGGCCAAGCACGGCTCCCCCTCCCCTCACAGTCCTACTTCATAATTCTCAAATGTGGCCTTGGCTGAATATTCATCTCTGAAAACAGTCCAGTGTTTAAATATGTACATATATATCTTGTTTAATTCCAATGATTCTGCCTCCCTTGAGCCCTGCTTTTCCAAGTCCCCAGACGCAGCCAAACTTAAAACGTTACAAAGCAACAACTCGACTGACCCGTTGAATGCCCCGCACCAGGAGCCAGGATAACCATGAAGAAGAAAAGAAATCGGGCCTGGAGCCTGGACTGGTGCTTAGCATTACAGAAGAAGCAAGTCGTAAGTAAAACAAAATGGGTGAAGACACATTCTGCAGAAGAGGAAGTGTGGCTTACTGATTCTACAAAGGGCAGGAAGGGAGATAGAGGTGGGCTAAAGAAAACATAAACAATGAATAAAAATGCCAAGGACCAGACCAGGACTCCCTTCTCACGGGGATTTGGAGTTGGTTAATCCTGGGTCTCACAGGATTTAATCCCTTGCTCTGTTACCTCAGGAAATATTCCCCCTGCCTCACTTTAAAGGTCATCTTTCTTGGGGATATGTAGTAAAAATATCGACGTGTCCAGGAATGATAAGCTCCTGCGGTTCATCAGAGCACAGGTTACTTTTGGGAGCAAGGGGTACACGAGGCATTTCGAATCTATTTGTCTCCATGTATTTCTTAAACTGGTGATAGGTGTATTGATACTTTTGTTAATTCATTTTTGAATATCCAAAAGATTTCATCTGAGCCCTGCAAATCAGTCACAGAACCCAGTGCAGGGCTCGAACCCACAAACGCTGAGATCATGACCTGAGCTGAAGTCGGACTTTCAACTGACTGAACGAACCACCCAGGTACCCCCCATTCACCATTTCGTTATAAATCATGTGTATGTTACCATGTCTAAACATAAATTTAGGGAAGATAATGGTAGAAGTTGAATGGGTAGGAAGAGGCTAGATTATGAAGAAAAGGTTAGATTTTTTGTTGTTGTTGTTGGTAGAAGGAATCACTGAGGAATTTGAGTAGGAAAGTAAAGACAAGACTTGTTGAAAAGAAAACTCTGGCTTTGAGAGATAATTTCCAGGAAGGTGAATCAAAGTTTTATGATCAGTGAGAAGGAGTCTATTGCAATCTTCCTACTTTCTGTACAATTAGGGCAATGATGAGACATAGGAGAGAGATTTTGAGAGTTTACTGGACTAGGAGACTGAGTAGGGGTAAGGAAAAGGAGACATTTAGTATAGCTCTCAGGTTTCTATTATGAGGAATTGATGAAAGGTAGCATCATTCTCTAAGTGATGGAGCCAGAGAAGGGAAGTGGGTGAGGGGAGCAGTATGAGGCGTTCAGATTTGGTGTTCTTGAGTTAGAGAAGTCTGTGGGAACCCCCAGTGCATTTGTTTTTCTTAGGCCAATGGAAATCTATCAAGATTTTTAATCTATAAATAGACTTGGGATCATTCATGCACAGGGAGTTTTAGGAGCAGTAGCCCTGGATAGCCTTCACAGGAGGAAGGAAAAGTATGTAGTTAAGAGGAGTATCCTGGTGATAGGAACCCTAAGGCTGGAAGGTAAAGTTAAATCTATAAACTGAAAAGAATTGGGGCGCCTGGGTGGCTTAGTCGGTTAAGCGTCCGACTTTCGCTTAGGTCATGATCTCGCGGTTCGTGGGTTCGAGCCCCGCGTCGGGCTCTGTGCTGACTGCCGGCTCAGAGCCTGGAGCCTGTTTCAGTCTGTGACTCCCTCTCTCTCTGACCCTCCCCTGCTCACGCTGTCTCTCTCTCTCTCCTAGAAATAAATAAAACATTAAAAAAAATTTAAAAAAAAAAAAAGAAAAGAACTGAAAAGAACTACCAAAAATTATAAATTAACCAAGAAAAAGTGACATTATAAAACCAAAATTTTCTCAGATGAAGAAAATGATCAGCCATGATAACACAGGCAGATAACCCTTATTTTATATAAAAATTCTATATATGTGTATATGTGTATATATATATATATATATCTTCAGAAAATCGAATTTTCACAACTAGGTGATTTTGTAATTACCTTGATATAAATAGTTTGAGTGGAATAGTGAGTTTATTTGGGATGACTTTCCAAATTTGTCTGACATTTATCTTTTAAAGTCTTACCAATGTATTGATACCCTTGTCCAGCCCCACTAAGTACCTAGAGAAGACAGCCATAACTTAGCAGTTATGATAAATTGACAATCCGTAGCTGGCATAGGTTCTATTTACACCTTTGTAAAGAAGTCACACAGAGGGCTTTACATGAGCAGATGCCAAGACTCAATGTTCCGGATGCAATTGTGGATCAAAGGGCCAAAGGCTCAACACCTCCATCTCTTACTTTGAAAATCACCTAGAAAGCCTCCTGATCAGTCATTTAGCTAAATGGATTATTCTCCCAGGTCACTTCCCTAAAACCTATCTACATATTTAAGGTAATTTCTAAAAGGAAAACCTTATTGGAATTATGTGTACATCACAATTCCATTCATAGATACACCTCCTGCCAAGCTTTAAGCAAGAAGGCAGCACTGGCACAAGTAGAAGAGGGAACTGTCTGGAGTTTAGTTTTTCCAAGGAAAAGGGTGCCTGTGGTTTTTTTGTCTACACTATAGACATAGCAACATCTCTTAGCTTCTCAGAGAAACAGAGAGGGCCGTCCTATGCACTATGCCAGACTCAGGGTATCAGTGACCCTAATCCTTGTTCGCCCACGAAAGTGATGTGCCTAGGGCAAATCAAGTCCACTTGCAGACAGGTCCAACACTTACCACTCAATCGTTCGAGCATGATCAAAGTTGAGCTCCTCTCGGCACTTGTGGGGATGAGCACTGGGTGTTATATGGAAACCAACTTGACAATAAACTATTAAAAAGGGGAAAAAAAAGTTGAGCTCCTCTTCACACTCTCAGGCTTAGAAGTGAGACATAATTAACAGCCTTCCTTGGTTTTATCAGCAAAACCTGGAAATGAATTATGAAAACCTTATGATATTAATGTAGGAAATAGACAAAAAGACCAAAGTCTAAGGACCAAAAGAGCATGAGGGACACCAGAGTGAGATCACACTCAGGAGAGCTAATTCCTAGTAGACCTATTATAGTAGTGGTGGGCATATTTGCTGCAGGTTACTGAAATATTAAATCATGTCACTTACAGAATGAATCTTTCATTCAGGTCTTGAAGTTTTCTTTCTTTAGTTACAGCCCTACTACATAGCTTTTACCTTCTCTGTCTGAGATACACAGAACAGGTTGGTCCCTTGACCTGAACAGACAATCATTTAAAAAAAAAAAAAATAGAAAGAAAGAAAAAAATATATACATATATGCCAAGTTTTTAACTGAGTTAACCTGGTGACATAGAAAACCACTAACAGCATTTTGTAGGGTTGATTCATAACATGGAAACTCAAGTTAAAGAAAGCACAGTATTTAAGATCAATTTATTTAATATTTTTAACTGACTTGGATCCATTCAAAATAATCAATTCACCAATCCCATGTACACATTGAGAAGTACCTTAATTCCCACCAATCAGCACAGGGCACAGGGGAAGAATAAGTCCACAAAAATAGAAAGTAAGCCAAAGTTTCCTCAAATGAATTCTAATCATTTTTTTTTCAATTAAGCCAAAGTTTCCTCAAGTGAATTCTAATCATTTTTTTTTCAATTTATATCAGCCCATATAAGCTAGTCAGTTCAAAATTTTAATGGAGATGGGGAATCTGGGTGGCTCAGTCGGTTAAGCATCCAACTTCGGCTCAAGTCATGATCTCACAGTTTGTGGGTTCAAGCCCTGCATCAGGCTCTGGGCTGATACCTCAGAGCCTGGAGCCTGTTTCGGATTCTGTGTCTCCCTCTCTCTCTCTGCCCCTCCCCTGCTTGTGCTCTCCCTCTCTCTCAAAAATAAATAAACATTTAAAAATTGTTAAAAGAAAGTTTAAGGGAGAATTGAGCAACCTGTAAGTGAAGTGTTACTTGACTTTGCAAGAAATGGTAGCAGCTTTCTTTTACTAAAATCCAGCCAATAGTGACTTAAATACAATGAGTTGATTTTCACTTCCAGCTAAGATGGAGTAACAAGGACTCCACATGAAACAACTAATAAAACAAAAGACATGAAACAATAACTTTCAAATATTGGGCATCATGGGATAAAGGGAGATGACCCCTGAGAGACAAGAAAGGAGGTGGGCTCAATAACTGCTCAGCCTACTTCCTAGAGAGAGTTTCCAGGCTGTAGCATGGGGAAGGGAACCCTTGGTACACACAGTATCCTGCCATCCTCTGGGTCAGGGAAATGGAGCTCAGAGTCTGCCAATACATCTTTATTTTGCTAAGGTTAAAAACTCCAGAGCTAAATAAAAACTTGAGCATCTTAAATAGAAATATGGGCACTATGAAGAAAATAAAATTTGATTTTCTAAAGATGAGAACCAAAATGTATGAGATTTAGAAACTCCACTGGTGAAATTCATAACAAATAGGCTAGCTTTTCAGAAGAAAAAGTTAAAGAGCTTGAATACAGAGCAATAGAAAGTATTCGAAATGAATCACAGGGGAAATAAATAACTGAAGAGAAATGAACTCCGCATCAGCGAGCTGTGAATCAGCTTCAAGAAGCCCAAAAGACATGTACTTTGAATCACAAAAAAGTGGAGGAGAAATGTGAGCCCAAATACATATTTGAAAAAATAATGGCCAAAATGTCTAAGTCTTATGAGAACTATAAACTAACAAATGCAAAAGGCTCAATGAGCTTTTTGGCACAAGGGACATGAAGAAAACTACAGCAAGACACATTATAACAAAAGGAGTGATGAGGAGAACATTTTAAACACAACCAGATGGGGGTAAAAAAAGAGAAATTTTGTACACACAGAAGAAAGAGAAGACATCAGACTTCTCATTAGAAGCCGTTCATGCCAGACAACCGTGGGGCTACGTATTTCAATTACTGAAAGAAGAAAGTTGTCAACCTAGAATTCTATATCCAGCAAAGATATTTTTTAAAAGTGAAGGCAGAATAAAAACGTGTTTAGGCATACAAAAGCTGAACGAATTCCTCACACCCCAATTTTCCTTCTGCTTTTTCACACGGAAAGAAAATGAAACCAGATGGAAATCCGGATCTGTGCAAAGAAATGAAGAGCGCCAGAAATGATCATTGCATGGAAAATATAAAAGCCTGTTATTCTTTTTATTTCTATCCTCATTCACCATTACACAATTAAAATCAATGCCTGCCCAGAAGGCTTTAAACTATATGATCATGTTAAATCTACCATTACAGGATAGTAGGAAATGATGGGCGTAACTATTAGAAATTGAGCGCTAAACTTCTAAACACTCATGACATAAATAGGCCACTGGATCAGAAAAACTTGGATAACTTAGCAGTGAATATTTTTTTTTCTCTTTTTTATTTATTTCTAGGAGAGAGAGAGAGAGAGAGAGAGAGACAGCGTGAGCAGGGGAGGGTCAGAGAGAGAGGGAGTCACAGACTGAAACAGGCTCCAGGCTCTGAGCTGGCAGTCAGCACAGAGCCAGACGCAGGGCCCGAACCCACGAACCGTGAGATCATGACCTAAGCGAAAGTCGGACGCTTAACCAACTAAGCCACCCAGGTGCCCCTAGCAGTGAATATTTTAATGACTGAATTGGGTAGGTAAAGCTAATCAAAGAAAATATGCAGACATTAATCACTATATAAAACATGATTGAAAATCATGACTTTGCCAACTCAATTTTCTACAACTACCCTTCACTTACACTGTTCCAGCTACATCATACTGCTTTCCCTACTCTGGCAGAGTTTTTCATAGCCTGCTAGACTATTAGTTCCTTGTTGGAACTTAGTTACAAATGCATAGCTTACAAATGCAAAAAATTAAAAAATTGATGATGATAAGAGAGAGAGATGCAAAGCTAATGCCAAAATTATTCTACTATGGTTTAAAATTCACACTTTTTCATGACAGCTGGTTGCCTCAGTGGGTAGAGCATCCAACTCTTGATCATAAGGTTATGAGTTCGAGCCATGCACTGGGTGTAGATATTACTTAAAAATAAAATCTCTAAATAAAATAAAATTCACACTTTCTCTTAAATTTGGATTTATTAGGTAAGGCACAAAAAAGGTCTTTAATCATGGGGAATGATTATGTATTTATACTTCCAGTTACTATCATTCCTCAACATTCTTTTTGCTTATTTATGTTCTAAGGGACTTATTTGATGTCCACGGAGTGTCTCAGACTGTTACCAAGCATGCTATACATTCTGTGTGAGGCCAGAACATGCTAACTTACCCAAAACAGACATTACTCCTTGGCTTTCATTTTGGTTTGCTTCTAATTTTTCTTTTCATCAGAGTCAGTGTATATGTGTGTGTGTGTGTGTGTATGTGTGTGTGTTTAGATATGTTAACTCATATACAGTAATGTAAGGCAAATTGCATTTTTCACATTTTAACAACTGTGAAGTCAGAGTGCATTATACAATCAAAGGATCTTAGATTAATTGAAATACAGTATACTCAAGGCATACCGTGCAAAATGACAGCCTTCTGTTCCATGCCACCCTATCCCTGAAGCCTATTCCCCATAGCCAACCACTTCCTACTTTTTAAATGTTCCCATAGATAATCACCTGTATATTTTAAATAACATACTTCAATGGCTATGAAGTAGCCATTCTCTACTTTATTTTTTTATTTGCTACTTTTTTATTCTCTACTTTAGGTTTTATCTATTTTCATCCTGCAATGAAAGAAGGTATTTCATCTCTCTTAACCATCACCACCACCCCCTTCTCTTGCCAATATGTTCTTCCTCTCCCAATATAATTGTGGTAGGCAAGATTTAAGACATGCCCCAAGATATTTTTTGTCCATCGTATACATATCTGACATAATTCCCAGGACTGTGAAAAATGATGTATTTTACTTCCATGATTAGGCTCTGTTGCAGGGCATAGTTGACTTTAAGATAAAGAGATTATCCAAGTTGTTCCTTTAGAAGTATAGAGTTTTCTCTAGCCAAGAACAGAAGAGGGGACACATAGATCCACTCCAGCTACCCTGGAAGAAAGCAAACAACCTTGCTGTGAACTGTTGGTGGGAAGGTGTGGCCTCTACAAGCCGAGAACAGTGCTCAGCAATGACTAGCAGAGAAACAAGGACTTCAACCTTACAGCCACTAGAAGATTAATTCTACTAGCAATCTGAATAAACTTTTAATTGGATTCTTCCCCAGAGAGGCCAGCTGATACTCTGACTTGGGGCAGTGTTGGTGAGGATGTAGAGAGATTTAAATAAGAAACAAATTAATTATGTACTTATATCACATTTTCTCATTACATCAATGTTTAGCATTTATGTTATTATGAATATACTAATATTCACAGGTGAGCGACTTAACACTATAATTACATTTCATTCTTGAACAGGTTTGTTTCCCTGGAGTCAATAATTACCCAGATTTTTCTCTAGTTACTCTATGTATTTATCACTAATTCTTCAAAATGTCAGTTTGTTCGTATTAGGTCATCTATTAGTTTCATAGAGCCTTCTGGAGCCTTCTAAACTTCTGCTCAATCTGGGCTGATTGCTTTCTACCTAAACAAATTTAATCTCGGATCTCCCTTCCCCCTTATCCTGGAATGCTCTCTCTTCCACATTTCTTGGGTTCCTTGTTTTGCTTTCTTGGATTACTCTTGTTTTAGAGAAACACCATTTCTTTTTTTTTTTNAACAGGAGATCTTACCTCTTAAATTTGTAAGTGCACAATACACTATTGGTAGCTATGGGCACAATGTTGTGCAGCATATCTGTAAAACTTGCACAATTGAAACCCTATACCCATTGAACAGTGACTCCCCATTTTCCCTCCTGCCAGCCCCTGGCAACTACCTTACTGTTCTCTGCTTCCCTGTGTTTGACTATTTTAGACACATCATACAAGTGGCAGCATGCAGTATTTGTCCTTCCCTAACTGGCTTACTTCATTTAACATAATATTCTGAAAGTTCATCCATATTGTTGCATCTGCAACAAGGGTTTTCCAACCCTTCCTTTTCTTTTTTTTCTTTTCTTTTCTTTTTTTTTTTTTAAAGCTGAATAACACTCCCTTGTATGTATATTCCACAGGGGAATACAAACCGAAACCACCATGTGATATCCCTTCACACCTGTTAGGATGATGTCTGAGTTAAACTGCTCTAACAAAGTACCATAGATTAGGTGGAGTTTAAACAATAAAAATTTATGTCTCACAGATCTAGAGGCTGGTATCTGATGACAGTACAGGTACCAGATTCCTGGTTTGCAGATGGTTATCTCATTGTATCTTCCCATGGCAGAGAACACAGATGTCATCTCCTCCTCTTTTTATAAGGTCATTAATCCCATTCAGAAGAGGGCCACCCTCTAAATCCAATTATATCCCAAAGACTCCACCTCCAAATACCACCACCTTGGGGTTTAGGCTTCAACATACAAATTTGGACATTCAGTGCATAAAAGATGGTTATTATTTAAAATATATATATATATTCCTACCAACATCGTATAAGAGTTCCAACTTCTCCACATCCATGCCAACATTTGTGATTGTCTGTTTTGTTTTGTTTTGTGATAATGGCCATCCTAACAAGTGTGAAGTGATATCTCATTGTGGTTTTGATCTGAATCTCCCTGAGGACTGAGCATCTTTTCATGTACCTGCTAGCCATCTGTGTGCCTTCTTTGGAGAATGTCTATTCAATGAGATAGCAGCTCACACCTCTCAGGATAGCCATTATCAAAAACAAAAAAGAAACAAATGTTGGTGAGGATGTGGAAAAATGTTGGTAGGAAAGTAGAATGATGCAGTCACCTTGAAAAAAAAGTATGGAGATTCTTTAAAAAATTAAAAATAGAAATACTATATGATTCAGCAATCCCACTTGAGGCTGTTTATTGCACACCTGTGTTTATTGGAGAATTATTCATAATAACCAATATGTGGAATCCATCTAAATGTCAACGGATGACAGATAAGAAAATGTGGAGATAAATTTTTGAGAGGTTTCATATCTTTAATGTCTATTTACTTTTGAGAGATAGAGACAGACTGTGGTAAGAAAGGGACAGAGAGAGAGGGAGACACAGAATCCCAAGCAGGCTGCAGGCTATGAGCTGTCAGCTGTGAGCCTGATGTGGGGCTTGAACCCACGAACTGTGAGATCACAATTCGACCTGAGCCAAAGACACACTTAACCAACTGAACCATCTAGGCGCCACATGAAGTTTCATGTCTTGGTAGTATATTCACACTGAGCTGATAGTTTAGCTGGGCATAGAATTCTGTGTACATGCTTTGCACTATGCTTTGGCTTCCAGTTTGCTTTCGAGAAGAAAACTGATGCCTTGATTGCCATCCTCTAAGTACAACCTGAGTTTCTTCATCTTCTCCCCTTCCTCCACTTTTTTTTAAATTCTTCTATGTCAAAGTTTTTAAGAACTTCTCTGTGTCCCCAGTGTTCTGATATTTAACAATGATGTTCCGTGTTTTTTTCTAGTGTGCACTCTTTGGAAACTCACTTTAAAACCCAATTTAATTTGGAAACTCACATCCTTCAGTTGTATTATTTCTTAGACAATTTCCTCTCTTCTGTTTTCTCTGTTCTTTCTTTTTACAACTATTACTTCCTGGCCTGGTCATTTCATTTTACTACCTTTTCTTTCATATTTTCTATTCATTTACTTCTTGTTCTATTTTGTAGATATCTTCAACTTTGTTTTCCAGCTCTCATATTGACCACTAATATTTTGCTTCTTAATTTGCAAAAGCTCTTCGTATTCTGTGAATGTTCCTTTTTAAGTAGAATGGTATTCTTTCACCATAACATGTTTCTGTATAGTCCTGTGGGCATTAATTATTTCAGAGATATTTATTTTTAAGTGTGCTTTGCTTGCTTACATTGTCTTTCCTTCCTCTGAGTTCCTATTTTCTGATGTTGTTATTGTTGTTGTTATTGTTGTTGTTTTAATTATAGTCTCTATTTTCATCTTAGAAGCTTTTCTCAAATGCCTAGTGTCCCTTGATTATTCTTTCCCACATAAGAGTGAAATGTTAATTTTACTTAGAAGCATTTTTGTTTTGAAGTCTTCTTCTCAATTGTGAGCTTCATTATAGGTGGAGGGAGATCTGGTCATCCCTTGGGGAACCTCTCACTGTTGTGGGTCGTTAGCTCTTCTCTCTTCAGCAAGTTCCCCAAGGACAAAGCTTTCTGTCCCCAGCCAGGAGGCTATAAGCCTGACTACACACATTCCAAAAGCTGCTTCAGAAAAGGGAACCAGGATATCAATGGTTGGTATGTAAACCTTTACTTAATCCTCCTGATTTCTGTGTGAAGCCCCCTTCCATTGCTATGCCTGGTATGCTTGAATCCAGAGCCTCTCTCTTCCTGCTTATCCTAAGAATGAACTGTCAGTGGTCTAGAAATTAGGGGAGGCCAGGAGCCTGGCTTCCAAGGGTGGTGAAGAAGATTGGGGCTCTTTATTCAGATTGGTGCCTTCCATTTGGGCTTCTCCCTAGGATTCTGCACTCACTTTTTTAAATGGTTCTTCCTGCCAACAGGTGTTTAATTTTCAAGTGTCTCCACACTGCAGCTTTTTACTGCTGGTCTATTCACATTCCAACTTCCAAATTTCATTCTCTTCTTTTCTGTCAGACCTTTTTTTTTTTCTTTCTCGTCACCACTTTAGTGGGATTTCTGGGGGAGGGGAAAGCCTCATGTTTAACCAGAACCTCTTAGATATTGATCGACTAGAAATCTCCTTCTATTTGTTGTTACACCAGCCCCTAAATGTAAAGGATTCTAAAGCATAAGAATATCGTTATTACTTTTTTTACCTACAGTGGATTTTCTGTTTACTTGTATAAATTTTTCAAGGATTATGGAATTTTTGTGATAACTAATATGAAAGAGACAAAAATGGGAGAATAGTCTCCCAAACACCTGCTCTCTCATGCGTATAGACCATTTGGTATGTCCAGGTATATGCATGCCAACCCTCCAGTGCCTCAGTGTTACCCTCTTTGAAATGGGCAGAGGTGAGCAGGCAAGACCTGCCAGGAGTGATCTCGGGTGTGGCAGGTGTGAAGAGTTGCCTAGCTCCAGGCCCACTCAGCCCTCTTCCTCCTTCCCCTGCGGCTGTTTGGCCTCCCCCACCCCCAAGTCTGGTGTCTGACCAAGAATGATAGAAGAAACCCCAGCTCCCCGTGAAGCCAGTCCTCTTATAACTTGCCTGGCCCTGCCCCTGTCCCAGGGTGGAAGAAAAGGAATTCTGCTCCGGCCCCTTCTTACAGGCCATGCTGATAAGTGAGTCCAAGTCCCCACCTGGTAACCTACATCATGTCCCAGTTTATGGAAAACTAGATCAGGGCTATGTTTCCACGGAAGCCATGGTGTGGCATCTCTCCAGTGCCTGCCCACTCATCCGCCGGAGGACTTCCAGCTCTTACTTCCTCCTGGGCAGCCTCTCTGCAGCGGTTAACCTGTCCCCGAATTAGGACACCGTGTTGTCTCAAACTTCCCTAATCAACTTGCTAATGCATGAACTGTCCTCTATTCCTTGACATGAGCCATTTAAACTCTTGGTTGAACAAATTCATGCAATCTTTTCATGAAGGCAGAGTTTGATGGGGGGACAGAGACAGTTCCGGGATGTAGGGTTTGAAATAGGGAAAAATGAAAACCAAAGACTCCGCCCGTCTCCTCTTCATAGGTTTAAAACCAGCCCTTCCCACCCCTCTTCCTTCACACACTGCCCATCTCAGATGATTGACCCTGCTAAGCTTTGCCTGATTCCTGTGGTCACCCTTCTGATTACATAATCTCTTAGCTTGGATCTTACTTCTATTTCTCCACAGGTATCTCAGTGTTAGAGTTTAATACCTGGAAAGCAGGCGTGTCCCTCTTACTGGCTTTTCATGGTTCCTATCCCAGGATGGTCCTGGCATTTGTCAATCCAATTCTCCAGCCCATAACCCTGAGGTCACTCGGTCAAAAAGTCCACCAAGACCCTAAATGTAAGCTCATTACCAACCTGCCACTGTGGGTGGCAGTGAAGAGGTCTCTCTCCTACATTATGTCAGGGAAGACTTCATTACTTCATTCAAATGAACAGTGCTTAGCCTGTTTTCCTACTGTTTTAAATGGGTATAATGACATGTGACTCACAGGGAGTTGTGAGGAGCAAATGGGAAAATGTGATTAAAATGCCAAGCACGTGTCTGACATGTATTTGATAAGCAGTGGGGGAATCAATCCCTGCAGCCAGAGAGGAAGAAGGGGCAGTTGGGGAAGCCTCTGGAGGTATTGCCAGAAGGCGGAGGCAAGTACCTGAAGATGGCACCCTGCGCCGTGGAGGGTGAGGATTGTTTATTCCAGATGAGACCCTCCTGTCCATTTCCACCCGCCCAAATTCCAAAGCCTGTAAAAGCATTAAGGGACCATCCGCCTGGAGCCGCACTGCAGCTTCCTGACCTAAACAAGAAGGCGCGCAGGCCTGCAGGAAAGTGGGACCGGGGTGGCTGTATTTCAGGAGGCCTCCCGACCTCTGAGTAAATAAATGTGTGGAACAGATACAATAAACAGTTTCTCCGGGCCTGAAATCAGATCTGCAGATTCCTCGGTCCCTCTGTGCTGGGCAGACTGTAATTACAGGATATGTTAAATTTTCTTTATAGCTAGTTCTGATGGTTGTGAGGTGACCACACCAGCCCGTCCAGCGCCCCGCTCTGGTCTGCTGCCACTGGTAATGACAACCAGATGTTTGTCTGAAGTTAATCATCAATAGGGCTCTGGCCCCAGAGTCAAGTAGGCCTCACCATTTGCTTGGAGAAGCCATGTAATGTGGTGATAAGCGGGAGCGGCCTGCAACCTGCTGTTGGGCCGGCCATGCCAGAATGAGATAAGCCATATGACACCCTCAGAGGTGACTGTGGAGAGAGCAGCTGAAAAAAACCAAACTTTACCCAGCACGCGAAGTGTCCTTGGGGGTCTCAGCCCTCCGCGGAGGTATGAGACAGGGACTTCTAGAGACAGGGCAATTTGGATAGCTACGTCGTCTTTGCTGAGAATCTACAGATCTTATTCAGCTTGTGGACAACAATCTCTTGGAATTCCTGAGCCAAAGTCTTTTCCTTCTAGGGGCAGCTTTCCTCTCCTGCTGAGAAATAGTCATATAATACGTAAATCAGCCAATGTATAATTGAATTACTCCCGTCAGTGTCTAACATGGTAACTCTGAGTTCGAACTGATAACAGTAGCCCCTGTGCTTGTAATTATTAAGAGAAAGCATCAACACCAGGATTCTGATTAAAGGTAGGAGATAAGCCCCTGACATCCCCACTTTTGCTGAAATCCCCAGGTAATTCTCATACAGAGGCATGCTGTTTAGAAAGGGTTTAACTCCTGAACCAAGCCAGTTTGGAGGCGCAGAGGGAAGACGTGTGTATGGCTTTCCCCCAGTCTTAGAACCACAAAAACTCCAGCAAGAGTCAACTCTCTGCCTGGCCTGTAGCCTCTCAGCCTGAGTGCTCCCCTCATACCCCACCCCCTTCCCAGCGCTCGGTAGAGGAAATGGGTCAGATCCATTCCAATGCAACCGTTTTCAGGAAACAGGGATTTTTTTTATCAGGAATGAGCTGGATGTTCTGGCAAACTGAATGTCATCAAAAAGTCCTATGTTTCCAAAAGGTTCTCAACTCAGAAACTTCTATATAAGGAATTTGCTGATTCTTTTTTTTTTATTAATTTTTCTTATTTGAGTATAGTTGGCACACAATGTTGTATTAGTCTCACGTGTACAACATAGCGATTTAACTTTTCTACGCTCACCACAAGTGTAACCACCATCTAGTAGTTGCTAATTCTTGAGAACTCATTTGTTTCCTCTAATTTTCTCCTCAAATTTACAACGATCATCATCCATACTTGCATTTACTAAATATATTTGCTTTGCTTTAATATGGTATTTACTTTTCCATTTGGTGCACACCTCTCTCTCACAGGTGTCCTGATTTAGAGTAACACATTAAATATTGATGGAGGGATATCCAAGCTAAAATGTTATTCTTCTTCTTAAACCCAGACAGCCTGGGAAACTCTCAGTTGAGTACGTTATGTAAGTACTGTTCTAATATGAAATATTATATTTCATATAATTAACTTTTCTTTATAATAATGGCTTAGGGAATAACAACTAGTGTGCCCCTAAAAAGTCAGCCCAGTCTCAGAGTCTAAAAATACTTTTTGTTTCTCTGGGGCACCTGGGTGGTTTAGTCAGTTGAGCACCCAGCTCTTGGTTTCAGCTGGGGTCATGATCTCTCATCGTTGTGGAATCGGACCCCATATCAGGCTCCATACTGAGCATGGATTCTCTCTCTCTTTCCCTCTGCCCTTCTCTCCTGCTCATGCTCTCTCTCTCAAATTAAAAAAAAAAAACATATAATTTTTTTTTTGTTTTTTTCTGGATATAATAATAATGTATGACTGTAAGAAATTCAAACAATACAAAAATGAACTAAATAAAAAGTGAAAGTTGACTGAAAACAGACTGGAGTTAGATTTGGAGTAAGAATCAAGAGTGTCTGGGGGCACCTGGGTGGCTCAGTCGGTTAAGCATTCGACTTCGGCTCGGGTTATGATCTCGCAGTTCATGAGTTCGAGCCCCGCATTGGGTTTTGTGCTGACAGCTCAGACTGGAGCCTGCTTCAGATTCTGTGTCTCCCTTTCTCTCTCTGCCCCTCCTCTGCTCATGCTCTGTCTCTCTCTGTCCATCAAAAAATAAATGAAAACATTTTTTTTTAAAAAGAGTGTCTGTTACACATATTACTAAGTAAATAATACAAAGCTTTCACATTTTAATCAGGATATTTGGTGCCAGCATCAAAATGGCTTTCTCAAAAATTAGCATCTTCACGACGATCAAAATTCACCCTCTAATATTCCACCTATCCCACACCTAGACTCTCTACCTCCCTTTTCTGATTTATTTTTCTCCATTGCCCTCAATGCTATATTACATAATAAATACTTATTGTTATTTCCTGTTTGTTCACTGCTGTTATTATTATTTATTGTAGGCTGCTTTATTCCCTGCTGTATCTCCAGCATGTAGGACAGAACTGATTCATAATAATTATTGCTCAGTAAACAACTATTGAATGTTGAATGAGTAAATCCAACTCGGGTGCCATTACCGCTCTGAAGGTTTTGCTAGTTTCTCTTATTCTTGACTTTAGCTTACCAGAAAGTAAGCTTTCTTTGTGTTTCTATTTCTGTATTGTGTCCAGACTTCTATACTCACATTTTTCACACAATTACAACATGCTGACCCTACCAAAGACCGTGAGGCTGCCATTTAAGGGCCAAAGCAGGGCCATTTCTATCTTTATCCCCAGTGCTCACCTCCATGACTCTCTCTTGTCTCCTTGTTAGCGTGACAGTGAAGAGGCTGAAGAGAGTAGACCATAAATAATAAGACTGTTGATTTGATTATAAAAGTACCAGAGCAGGGAAAGAACCAAAACGTGTTCTGGGTGGCCCAGTCAGTCAAGGATCTGACTTCAGCTCAGGTCATGATCTCCTGGTTTGTGAGTTCGAGCCCTGTCTGGAGCTCTGTGCTGACAGCTCAGAGCGTGGAGCCTGTTTCAGATTATGTCTCCCTCTCTCTCTGCCCCTCCTCCACCCATGCTGTCAATCTCTCCCCCCTCTCTCTCAAAAATAAACATTAAAAAAACTAAGTAGGGCTTTATTGTAGCCTCATATGGAAGGCGATATGGAATTAATGTGTAGCAGCTCATTAAAAGCATGCTGGTTGAGTTTCTGGAATGCTAAGTTTTCCCTGGGGTTCAAAGATCGAGCTACTATCTTTACTTCTTTCCACAACACCTCACCAAGTGGCCAACAGGCAAAAGAAAATATGATGCATCTAGTTCAGTATTTAAAGATTCACTAAAAACTGCATAAAGATGTGGTACGTGTATACAAGGGAATAGTATTCGGCTAAGAGAAAGAAGAAAGTCCTGTTATTTGTGACAAAATGGATAGACCTTGAGGGCATCATGTTAAGTGATGATGAAAAAGACAAATACTGTATAGTATCATTCGTATGTGGAACCTAAAAAAGTCAAACTTGCAAAAACAGAAAGTACAATGGTGGTTACTAAGGGGGCGCCTGGGTCGCTCAGTCGGTTAAGTGTCCAACTTCAGCTCAGGTCATGATCTCGTGATTCGTGAGTCCGAGCCTCTCTGCTGACAGCTCAGAGCCTACAGCCTAGTTCAGATTCTGCTTCTCCCTCTCTCTCTCTGCCCCTCCCCTGCTCACACGCTCTCTCTCTCTCTCTCTCTCTGTCTCTCTGTCTCTCTCTCTCTCTCTCTGTCTCAAAAATAAATAAACATTAAAACATTTCAAAATACATATTTAAAAAAATTGTTTTAAAAGGTGGTTACCAAGACCAGGGAAGGTGGTGGATATGGATGTGGAGATGTCGGTCAGAGAATACAAACTTCTAGTTAAAAGATGAATAAGTTCTAGGGATCTAATGAACAGTATTGTGATTATAGTTAACAGTACTCTTTTATATACTCAGAAGTTGCTAACAGAATAGACCTTAGATGTTCTCACCACAAAAAAGAAAAGGTAATTATGTGACATGATGGAGGTATTAGTTAATGCTATGGTGGGAATCATATTACAATATATCACTGTATCAAAACAACATATTGTACACCCTAAATCTACATGTTATATGTCAATTATATCTCAATAAAACTGGAAAAAATAAAAATTCATTACACTTCAAAGCCAAAGAGTGTCAGGGATCCACCAAGCTCACTCCCTGAGTCCTCTACCCAAGACTCTCTGCACAGTAAGAATGACTGCTCACTGCATCTGAGTCCACCATCCATTCATCTTCAAACAAGGAGTTAAAGTATAATTAAGTGCACTGAACTCCCACTTGGTGCTTCCACCTTGGTGAATAATAATTTCAGATATAAATGTATAAATGTCCACTTAACTCAAAGTATCTGTGACATATGCTGTTCTTTCTAGACCTCCTTAGTGGAAGTGTATCTGTTTGTCCAGTTGATGTAAGCTTATGCTCAATTATTTATGGGCTAGTTTGCATACTTCCAACTTACTTCCACTTCCTCTTAACAAAATGGATCAAGCTCAGTTTAAGTACTCCTTTTATTTAAGAGTTTAATTTTTTAGAGCAAATTTAGGTTCACAGCAAAATTGAGAGAAAGGTACAAAGATCTTGCCTCTACATGGACACAGCCTCCTTCATTATCAACATGACTCGCCTGAGTCAAGGACTTAATAATAGCATAACACCATTGATGGAGTACCTACCACAACATCTCATTTATTGTGCACAATAACCAAGGTAAACAGCATTATACCTTTCTTGCTCTTATGTAAACGGGCTCAAGATCCGTGTATCTAGAAAAGTACCTGAGGTGCCATTCAAAACCAAAGTTATCTGACTCAAAAGTTGTTTGGCTTCCTCAACATCACCATAAAGACAATTTCTTATCTCATTGTACTTTATTCGCCTGTAACCTGGTATAGGTTCAACTAAAACGGGACATTTACCCTTCCTTGTCAACAGAAGAGTGGAAGTCACTCCATTTATGGGGTAGTGATTTGCATGGTCATAACAAGTAGAGCATTGCTTGGACATTGCTGGGAAGGATTTTATCTCACTCTCTCTGATCCATCCACGCGCTCCACCTTTCCAGGCCTTTAGAAATACTTCTAGTCTTGTTTGCGGTTTCGGTGTTGAGTCTGAAATGATCTCAGTTCTAAGAACATTAGGAATACCTGCACACCAACGAAATGCAAACATTAATCAAAATCAAATGCAAAAGATTCCAGGGTTTTGTGTCACCTATGCCATCCACACTCTGCTTCTCTCTCTCAGGACAGATGACTGAGAGTTGATTACAAGTTCTTTTTGATGATGATGCTCAAAACCCTTTGAAAAACATCACCCCCTCTCTTCACAAGATGGATTATATTGGGCAACATGAAGTCATGATTACATTGCGCTAATTTTAGCTAAGTCAGACGTCTTCGTGAAGGCATTGCTCATGCCTGTCAACCACTGCTAACTGAGTCAAAGTTCACCCAACTTTGGACAAAAGGGGAAACAACCAACCACTCCCTGCATCTGTGAAGGGGCTTTTCAAGAGTAAAATCAAGCCTGAGGCAGACGGGTCATTTCATTTTTAGGTCTCCCAAATTCTGCTGCCTCCCTTGGGGTGCCCTCACAGCCTGCTATCTGCTGGCTTTCCAGTAACACAGGCAGGGTGGAGAAAAGTGAAGCTATTTTATGGTCCCCCCCCATCCCTTCCCCCAATGCCTTCAACAAGGAAGCTGGTTTCAAGGACTCGTGATGCTAACACATCACGTGATGCCTCCCTCATGGTTTCCTTCTCTCCCAAATTGGAGCAGATCTTGTCATTGCTCTTCTATGATCTGCTTTGAATTACCTTGTGATCCTGAAAAACATGCTTTAATGCTCCAAGACAGCAATGCCCTCAGAGCTCTTTCAGAGTCTCAGTACTAGATGGATTATTTAGCAATTGGATTGTTTAGTTGGTTGTTTCTCCATTTGTTACTTATTGAAGACTCTGGGAAGTTTGGAAGGGGATTTCAACTACTCTATTTCTAACAATTCTAATTCCTAATTGATCTCTCTACCAAGAGACTCAAGTTATAATGCTTTGCCTTTTATCATGGCCTCCATATCCAGCCTTCAAGTAACTTATGAACGCTGATTAAGGCTACCAACATGACGAGGTACCCAACTGTTCTAGAGCTATTTCCTCAGCCCCTGAGGTATCTGATTCAGTGGAACAATGGGATCTCAGACAGTCATCTTTCCTCCCCAGGGACAAGAATCATGATTTCATTCCTTCCAACATTTCAGATCTCCTAGAAACTAAAAGAACACTAATGACTGGTGAGTCATTAGGCAGAATCTGTGTCTGTTGAGAGGCCCTGGGACTAACACTGGATTCAAATCTCAGCTTTGCCGTTCACTGTATGAGTGAGACCTTGGCCACTGTTTCTTAACTTCCTCAAGGCTCAGTTTCCTCATCTCCAAAATAAAGGTAATTATAATAACTACTCCTCAGAGTTTGTGTGAAGCTCAAATAAGTGTATTGACATGAAACTTCTTTGTACAATGCTAAACCAATAGTGCTTGTAGGGGCAAGAGGAGCCTTTAAAAGCTTGATTCTAACATCACCTGTCAAGGCTGGCAAGGAATTGTCATTTTCAGCATTATTTTAGAGACACAAATGAAGACCAGATGGCTCATAAAATTCCTTATGTTCTTTTAGCCAATCTTTAGCAGCACCTGCTAACAAATGAATCCAGATATTTAGAGCCAGCCTTTCAGGCCATAGGCACCATATAAATGTGCAGCACCTATTAGATGACAACATCTAGGCTAGATTCTCTGAGGGAGATGCTGGAGGAAGCAGCAGCTTCAGATATCAAGAGTTTTATATCTTGCTAAATGCAATACAGTTAACTCAATCAGCGAATCGACCAGCCCTTACTGGAGCATTCTACATGCCCGGTTCCAGCAAGGTGCACCACGAGAGACATTTCTGCTCTATAGGAATTTGACATCTGAATCATTTCATGGCTTTCCTACCTTTAAAAATGGGGAACAGAAGTTATTATAAGGCTATAAATAAGAGAAGGCAAGAATCTACCTGGAAATGAGGAAGTGGGCCTCACCAAAAGCAGACTGGAAGGTCAGTCATTACCTCAGGAGCTGTCAGGATGGGATTACTGTATGTTACTCACTACCAGAGCTTAGAGGCTCTGTTCCTTAAAGATGTTCTGTCAGCCTGACTCAGCCCCATCTTGTTGTGCGGCCACCGTACTGGTACTGCATGTCCCAGTAACCACTGGAGAGGGAGAATTTGAAAAGGCCTTTGTATTTGCCAAGACAATGCCCACTCCGGTTTCAGTTAACCAGCACCCTCGGGTTCATTTGGCACGAAGTGCCCCTGTTAAGGGAAAGTCGGCTTCCCCCAACAAGGACTGAGGATGAGTTTGGTTTGCTCCAGAAGAGGCCGCCATATTATTCCTCTTTAGAAAATGACCTTTTTCCCTCTCTCCCACTCCCTCTACCCTTATCTTCATGCCTCGAAAACAAGAGGCAGACAAACAGCCCAATGGACTGGAAAAATAGGACAGTTGATAAAAGAGGTAGGGAAGGAACTGAGCCTTGAAGATGTAGTGACCCCAGATATCCAAGCAGATGGAGATGTTCCAGGAAGACAAAACTGGTTGACCAATGACAGGACTCCCCAGATGAGCTTCTCTGTAAGTATACAACTCCCTTAAGTATAGCGGTTGGGAATCATTGTTTCTTTTTTAAAGTTGGGAATAAAAGAGCAAAAGGAAAGTGTCCACTTTTATTCTGTGAAGGGGTGACTTTCTTTATTGCTGGATATTGCTATATATACCTAATAAAGCTGAAAGTCTTTTTCTAGATTCATTCAAAGTAGGCTTTCTTCTTTCTGGTGGTGGTTTTTCTTCCTTCCCGGGGCTTGACCTGCAGATACCATTCCTAACAATAATAATAATTGCAATAACTAATTTATAGACAACCTTAAGTTCTGTATGTGTTTCATCTTATGGAATCACCATTATATAATGTGTATCATAAAAGGGGACCTTACAGAGCACATCATTAACCAGAGAAGGAAGACTGCCCTCCTCTCCAAAGAAGTAATATTTACACTGAATTTTCAAATACGGTGTAGGAGTTCTCCTGGTAATCAAGTTTGGGAAAAACATTCCAGGCAGTGGGATTGGCATCAAAAGGACAGGAACGATCTTGGGATGTTCCAGAAAAAGCAAGTGGTTCACCAACATTAGATGATAGGGTCCTTGTGGGTAGGGGTAGAGCTGGGACCAGACACACAGGAAAAAAGCCAAATTGTACGGAGATTTTTCATGCAGCCATTTTATCAAAATGCAATAGGAATCCACGAATGTGCTTTAACAAGGGAGAAGCTTTATCCCATCTGCATCTTCGAAGATCTGGGGCAGTGTGGAGCATGGATTCATGGAGTAGGGAAATGGAGGTCGGAGTGGCCAGCTAGAAGAAATGGAGAAGAAAGAGGGTCAGCCCCAGTCAAGAACTCTCTACCTTCTAAGGCTTAGAACCGATGAAGACTGGAACAGCTCACAAACAAATGCCCGTGGCACCTGGCTGTAGATGCGTGAGGCCAAGTGCACAGTAGCTGGAGTCGGTGCTGGGCAAGTTCAGAAAGGGGAGTGTTTCCTGCTTTGGGGACTCCAGCAAAGTTGCCAGGAAGGATAATATTGGAGTTTCATAGCAACAAATGAGTAAGATTTTAATAGACAGAAGTATTTTGAAGAGCATCCCAGGAGGGAACAGCCAAGGCAAAGTTTAAAAAAAATTTTTTTTAATGTTTTATTTATTTCTGAGAAAGAGAGAGAGAGAGAGCATGAGCAGGGGAGGGTCAGAGAGAGAGAGATACAGAATCTGAAACAGGCTCCAGGCTCTGAGCTGGCTGTCAGCACAGAGCCTGACGGGGGGGTCAAACCCACAAACTGTGAAGTCATAACCTGAGCTGAAGTCGGACGCTTAACCAACTGAGCCACCCAGGTACCCCATTAGGAGTGGAAGTCATGAGGCTGGTTGGGGAGACAACAGGCAAAAACACACTCAGAGGCCAGCCTGCTATGCTGCCCCAGCCAACAGAGTCTGGGAGCAGGATCCCATCAGCTCCCTCGCTCAGGCTAGTAGACCCTGAATAATAACCCCTTCCTGGCAGGGGTGGAAGAAATGAGATATGTCTTTATCCCAGAACAGCACAGATAACAGCCTCGACGCGTGTGCTCAAGGCCCTAGAAGAGCACTTCCTCGGCAGCACCCAGAGCGAGGCAGTTGGATAGATGCTTCATCAAGAGGAGCTTCTGTTACAAATCTGTTAGGCTTTCTTACACTCCATTCCTGGTTTTTTTTTGGGCAAATGGCCCTGCCCGTCCCCGTGCTTTGTTGTCCTAAGTCTTCTCGAATTGTTTCAATAATGAGGCTTCCAACCTCAGCCAAAACCAAATGGCAATGCGGAGAGAGTGGCGGTGACTGTACCTCAAGACTCCAGCTTAGAGGCAGCTCGGGGCGCTCCCTCTGCGGTCTCCCTGCCTTCCCACCTCCCCACCTAGGACAGGAGGCCCCGAAACTGAGGGCCCTGTTCCCGCCCTCCCCTCCCTCAGATTCACCGGCAGCCCAAAAAGCTGTTTAACAGTAAGTGAAATATTTCGCCTTGAATTCTCAGATGTATGTGATCTGAAAAAAAAAAAACTAACAGGGAAGAAAATATCCTGAGGACGTCAGAGGAAGGGAAATGTGGACAACAGATGCCGCTATTTGGTTTTGTCCCTGTTTTATCTTTAAACAATACATAAAACATGAATAACTAGGGAGAAATAGTTCCAGCTTTTGGTAAAATCAAAAAGGAGGGATTGTATAGTTTGGGCGGCGCTTCTTGCATTGTAAGTCGTTTGGCTATCCTCAACACACTTCATGAAATCGTAACATTCTTGAGCAGGAATAGAACACGGGACGTGACTCATTCCAGTTCCCGCTTATTCAGCTGAAGAAGGAGCGTCCAGGCTGAAAAAAGTCCTTTCCCTTTTACACTGAGTATAGAAAGTCCTCGTCTCTGCCGTGCTGGCTGCCGCATTGTATCTTTAGGAGAGTCTAAAAGGTTTTCTTAGGTACAAATTCTCATTTGCTGCTTTTATTCATTTACTAATGATCTACCGAGTACCTACGTGCTAGATACTCTGTGGAACAGTGGAGATGCAAACATGCTTCCTCAGTGTCGCTTATATGACGGGAGTTAGCGTAGAGGGGGGAACACTGTCACAGAGTATCCAGAGGACATCTCAAGAGTTTGGAGGCAAGAAGAACAGGTGAGAGAGAAACTAAACCAGATTGAGGATGAAGTCGCGGTAGGACAGGCATCATCTTAGCTCATGTAGTAAGACTATCTGGCCGTTACAATATTTGTGTGTCGTTCTTTAAGGTTTTTTTAATTTATTTAAATTCAAGTTGCTTAACATTCAGTGTAGTCTTGGCTTCAGGAGTAGAACCCAGTGATTCATTACTTACATAGGACACTCAATGCTCATCCCAACAAGTGCCCTCCTTAATGCCCATCACCCATTTAGCCCATCCCCCCCCACCTCCCCTATAGCAACCCTCAGTTGGTTCTCTGTATTTAAGAGTCTCTTATGGTTTGCCTTCATCTCTGTGTTTATCTTATTTTTCCTTCCCTTCCCCTACATTCACCTGTTGAGTTTCTCAAATTCCACATATGAGTGAAATCATTTGATATCTGTCTTTCTCTCACTGACTTTTTTCAAAGGGTGTCCATGACAGCCTCCCCATTTATTTTCCTAACAGTCACGTGAGGTAGGTCTGATTATTATGTTTGGCTTGTACAGTAAGAAATGGAGGTCTGAGTATTCAAAAATAGTAGGTGAAAGACCTTACAAGTCAAATTTGGGCCTCAGGACTTTAGGACTCTGGCTCTCTTCTCTCTCTGACATGATCTTGCTTTTATTTAAGGAAATAAATTAATAGTGTGAAGCATCTCCCGTGTCAGGCACTGTGGTTTACGTTTGGTGTGAGGGGAAAGGGGCGGCGGTTACAGAGATGAGTAAACCTTCAGAATCGTATAGTCTAAGACAGGAAGAAATACAGAATCATACACAAAGAGAAAACATGTTTGTTTTTCGAAACTGAGTGCACCAAAAAAGTAAAACAAGCAGCGATTGGTACAGGAGTCCAGGGAGGGAGACATCACCACATCAGGGGCTAACGGGTGTCATGAGGAGGATGGGCCAATAGAGCTTGCTGTTTGGAAGTAGAGGTCACTTAAGGGGGGGGGAGGGGAAGGAAAACCATAAAATGCTTGTGAAAGTGGTTAAATGCATGGGCTGTAGAGTCAATCAAAGGCAGGTTTACACCCCAGTCCTGTCCTTATGTGGTAACTTTGAGTAATTCCTTCGACCCGTCCACCCATGTAAGCATTCGGTGAGACCACCACAGAAAGCATTTATCACAGTACTTGGAGTACGCCAATTCTCAATAAATGGAGGAGGTGGTGGTGGTGATGACATCACAGCTAACATGATTACCTTCCACACTATGCCCTCAAACACCCCAGAGAGGGTCCCTCAGGCCACCCCCAACCCTGCTCCCTGCCACTCACTCAGATGCTAATCTACAAGCCTCTTCTGAAAACATGGCGCTCTCTACTCATCTCCCCTACAGTCGTCAGTCCCCTGTGCCTCACTCTTGCAGAACGATACGACCACAAAACCATTTTTTCCCTCAGGATTTCCCGGTTTTCTGGAACTTTCTGCGGAATTTACATTCTTCTAGAAAGTCCTTCTTCTCAAGGCCTTGGACAGTGCCTGCTACAATCCACAGCAGCAGGCCAGCAGCTAGGAGGTAGGGGTGCGCTAGGGCTGCTCCGCCCTCCCCTGGAAGTTCTCTCTCAGTCTGCTCTTACTTACTGCATACTCTGGGCTGCCTTATTAGCAGTCAGAGCAGTAGGGGACCCAGCTGCCATGAAACAGACACAGAAAGGAAAAAATGCAAAGCCAAAACTGGAGTACTGCAGCTGAAATCTGTGAAGGAAGCAGTGTTTCTATTTAGATTTCCCCAGCCTCCCCAACAGG
>NW_027527436.1:6745552-6811598 GCF_008692635.1 Crocuta crocuta | reverse complement strand
ACATCCCCCCCACCCCCCCACCCCTGCCCCAGGCTCCCTCAGTCTCCTCCAACCCTCCAACAAGTTGTCAACTACTCCCTCAAGGAGAAGCCAAAAAAAGGGCCTTGGCCACGAGTCAGGACCCTGGGGTCCACGTTCGATTCTGCCAACGATGAGCTGTGGGAACTCTGGCAAAGGATTGAAGTTTTCTGAGCCTTCATTTGTAAATGACTAGACTAACACTCCAGCCCTAACCCTCGGTGATTATGCTGCTGTCCTTGTTCCTCAGCACATATTTTATAGATGCGCACACGCACATGCGCATACACACACACATCACTCATCAGCAAATTCTACGAGTCTTAACTCTTATAACAGTTACTGTCAGTTCGATGTTAAGAGCAGAAGAATTCCTATATTAATACTATAGAAAAAGGTTACTTTCTGTAAGATACAAAATCTGATTCAAAAGTATAAGAACAAAGGGAAGCTATAAACATAAAAACGTGGGGGTGCTGGGGTGGCTCAGTCCTTTGAGCATCTGACTCTTGATCCCAGGGCATGATCCCAGAGGTCAAGCCCCGAGTCAGGCTCTATGCTCAGCAAGGAACCTGCGTGGGATTCTCTCTCTCCCTCTGCCCCTCTCCCTGACTCGTGCTCTCTCTCTCTCTCTAAAATAAAAATTAAATACATAAATAAAAATGTGTAGGGAGTATTAATAAATAATTCACGCAAAAGAAGGGTAAATAGTAAAGAACATTCGAAATATGTTTTTGGGGCGCCTGGGTGGCTCAGTCGGTTGAGCATCTGACTTCGGCTCAGGTCATGACCTCACAGTTTGTGGGTTTGAGCCCTGCATCGGGCTCTGTGCTGACAGCTAGCTCAGAGCCTGGAGCCTGTTTCAGATTCTGTATCTCCCTCTCTCTCTGGTCCTCCCCTGCTCACACTGTCTCTCTCTCTCTCTCAGAAATAAATAAAACATTAAAAATTTTTTAAAAAAGGAAATGTTTTTTCTGAGTAAAAATATAAATTAATATATGCAAATTAATAAATACAAGATATAACATACATGTGATATCATAAAAATTAATAAGGTAATAACTATAGGTTAAAATAATATTGATATATTAAGACATATTATAAACTCTTAGGAATCAAAGCAGAAACTTCTGCATCAGGGACAGAAAAATAGATCAATGGGACAGAATAGAGAACTCGGAATTAGCATGCATTGTGGGTGTGTGAGTAGGTAAGTGAGTGGGTGTGTACTTTACATGTGATAAAGACAGCAACACAAACCAGTAAGGGAAGACATCAGGAGAAATCAATTCCCATATGGAACGCTATGAAAAGTCAATTCACAAAAGAAGTACAGCACAGATGTCTAAAAAACATTTGAAGGGGTGGCATCTAGGTGGCTCTGTCAGTTAAGCACCCACTTTGGCTCCGGTCATGATTTTGTGGTTCGTGAGTTTGAGCCACACGTTGGGCTCTGTGCTGACAGCTCAGAGCTTGGAGCCTGTTTCGGATTCTGTGTCTCCCTCTCTTCACCCCTCCCCTCTCTCTCTTTTTCTCTCTCTCTCAAAAAATAAAATAAACATTAAAATCTTAAAAAAAAATAAAAAGCATTTGAAGGACGTGCTTGAACTTACCAATAATCAGAGAAGTCAGATATGAAGAATGAGATACAAAGGGATAACTTTCATAGTTACCAGAAAGCAAAAACAGCTGATGAGAGTATAAACTGACACTCTCATTCTAGAAAGAATCTGCCAGCGTTTAACAAAACTAAAAATTTATTTTTCTGACCTAATGAATTTGCTCCTAGGTTTAAATCCCAAAGAAGTTCTCCCACATGTCCATAAGTATGTCTGTACAACAATGCCTCCCAGGAAATTTAAAGTCTCAAGCCATTGAAGCCAAGGTCTTTTTTGATCACTAGGATAATGAGTAAGTTACATGCAAGAAATGCATGTTACAGCAGAGTGTGCAGTAATAAATTAAAAGGCAAGGATAAATCTCAAAAAATATATATGGCAAGCAAGAAACAAAATGAAAGTTATAATACAATTCCATTGATGTACAGATAAAAAGAACACATCGCATGTGTATACAGAACCACAGTACGTAGTTTGCAAGAACACAAAGTCAAGGACACATTAGAATGGTTTTCTACCAAGAGTAGAGTGGTGAGGAGACAGGCAAGAAAATGCAAACCTCCGGGCAAGAAGGGATTTAATGCCAGGATTGAGGTGTACTCAAAACCATTGGAAAGGCTGGAGACGTGAGGGGCAGGGATGACCACCACTGCTTCTCAAGTTCACTTCCAGACTTCAAAAAACAGGAAGTTGATACTGTCACCTTTAAGGACTAAAAGAAGTGCCACCAAGGGTTACAACTGCGCTAGCATTGAGACGGGTGATTTATGGGAGAAGCCCTGAGGTTGCTGCAAGATCTTATATCTGCCAAAGCCCCCACATCTGCCTACAGCTGGGAAGGAAAAAGAATGTGGTCCTAATTTGAAAGAGGGCATCTCTCACCAGGGAAACATAAACTAGAACTTCTGATCGTGGAATCTGGAACACATGAGTTTCTAGCTTAGTGATGCTGGGAGCACCTGGAAGGGCATAGGAACGGACCCGAATAACAACAGATATTCTTCTGGCTGCCCAGGACCCGTCCACACCCTTCTTGATTTAACTTCCAAATAACAACAATATCAGCAGCCCACTTTCTGCCTCAGATGATGCTATTATCTCTCATACAGATAAAGAGACATTCACCCTTTCCACAAAGAAGTTTCCAGGTGAACCATCATCACTGCAATCCTGGTCTAGCTATGTGCTGACAACTCGGAGCCTGGAGCTTTGGATTCTGTGTCTCCTTCTCTCTCTGCCCCTCCCCCACGTGCTCTCTCTCTCTCTCTCTCTCTCTCAGAAATAAAGAAACATTTTTAAAAATTAAAGTAAATAAATTAATAAATAAGAAGAAAAATGTGGGTAAATGTTATAGGCTTTCCTCCTCTTCTTGTGTTTTCTGAATTATGTCTGATGGTTGAAGTAAAAATTGTAATACTGTCTGGTGTGGTTCTCAATATACATGTATATATGGATGTAAATACATGTGGAGGAAAAATACTGAAGGAATGTCTAGCGTAGATGGGGGAGAATAAAGGATATCTAAAGACAGGTAAAGCACTTCACTCAAACTGCTGGAATGATGACACCAGTAGATTGTAATGTCTCTTTGGAATATTGAGAAAAATATTTATAATCCATACTTGGTGTCAAGACTCCTGCCCCAGACTTCATTCTAAGGATTCGAGGTCCATAAACATGTTTAAGAATGGAAATTGGATCAAGGGGGGCATCTGGGAGGTTCAGTCAGCTGAGTATCCCACCCGACTCTTGATTTCAGCTCAGGTCATGGTCTCACAGTTCACGGGATCAAGCCTCATGTTGGACTCCGTGCTGGTGGCACAGAAACCTACTTGAGAGTCTCTCTCTCCCTTGCTCTCTGCCCCTTTCCTGATCCCTTGCTCACTCTCTCTCTCTCTCAAAATAAATAAATAAACTTAAAAACAAAAAAGAAAGAAATTGGATAGGGCTATAACTCCCTACCATGACTAAAATGAAGACCTAAAATAGTTTTGTTTATGTATATCAAGTAAGACTTGTACAGCTTTCCTACTATTGATTCTTGGGAAAACAATCAGTTAAGGATTCCTGAGGGTCAAACCATTATTACCAACTTTAACCTTGCGTCCCAGATTGATAATCTGCTCACTTGATTTCTGTTGGTTGAACGTTGGGTTTTGGTCTCTGCTATTTGGGAAGAAGTGCATTTCAGTGGCAGCATCTCCTATCTTCATTCTCAACTTTCAAAGTCACTACAGAGCTTTCAAAGAATGTCAGTGCACCCGTCACCAATGTATTTTGTTAAGCTTTTCTGAAGGAGTGTCCTTTGAACTCTTTGAATTACCCAGTAAAGAAAGAGGTAAGAGAATTTTGACATCTCAATTTATTTTCTTTGGGACAGAGTTAAATCCAGGCTTCAGCCTGTATCAGTTAAGCTCTGCTGCATAAACAATCCATAGATTAAAACTGCAAATATTGGGGCACCTGGGTGGCTTAGTGGGTTGAGCATCCAACTCTTAGTTTCAACTCAGGTCATGATCTTATGGTCGTAAGAGTGAGCCCTGTATCAGGCTCTATGCTGGACTTGCAGTTCTCTCTCTCTCTCTCTCTCTCAAAATAAATAAATAAACTATTTTTTAAAACTGCAAATACTCTTTCTGTGATTCCCTGGGATTATTGGGCAGTTCTTTGGGTTTAAGGATGAATGATTTAGGATAAACTCATTCATACATCCAAAGATTTGCCTGAGAGGAATGACACTTTTCTCCAAGTCTCCAAGTTATCACTCAGCACCAGTAGCTATCCTACACTTGTTAAATCGGTGGCAGAATGGTTTCCACCAACAAGAGAGTGTAAATCTCAATATACATGCACTTTTTAAACCTCTGCTTTACTGCTTGCTAATGTCCCATAACCAAAGCAAGTTACATTTCAAGTCCAGATTCAAGAAGTGGAGAAACAATGAAGTCCTTTTGATGGAAGAAGTGACGAAGTCCCATTACAAAGGGATGGGTATGCAGGAGTGGAAAGAACTATTGAGTAAATTTTGCAAACAAATCATTACAGAATCAACCAAACTGTAGAGCCATTCCCAGCTACTGAAATTGACACACTGAACCTATAAGCTTTTGCTAATATCCCCAAACCAATAATTTTAGCAGATTTCATGTTTGTTTCCATCTCTCTCGTAATAGGAGTGGGAGTCAAGGAGCATCAGCCATCTTTTCCCCTTGTACTTATACTTGGACTTGGACTTATCCCTCTGGGACAGGCTGGGCTCTGACTTTAGTTACAGGTCAATAGGTAATGAGGAGGGCAGGAGCAAGACTTGAGAAAAACTGAGATCTACTTAGAAGAGAATTATTCTAGGCAGTTCCAGCAAGCTGAAGGCTTTTCTAGCAAGACTGTCTCCTCAGATCATGGAAGAGTTGCTGGGAAGAGTGTGCCAGTTAGATGTGAACTTGAAGGTAATCAGACCCATCCACCCTTTCCCACGTGTTCCCAATTCACATTTTATGGTGTCTCCCTTTGCAAAAGCAATGTCATAATCTTCACATGTGACACAACAAGGCTGTGAATTCAACCTGTGATGTAATTCTATAAGATGCACGATCAAAATTGTGGATCTGACTTTTTTATACATTGGCCCAGCAGCCACAACATCTAAGGGATTCTCTTGGCTCAGCCGTCCAAGCTCTCTGGTTCCTCAATTGTGCTTTAATCAGATAATTTAAACTCTTTTACAGTCATAAGCCACTGTCCCACCCCACAGTCCCTGTAGCCTTCATTTCCATACTTCACGTTTACTGCAACATACTTCACTTAATGTCTCGTCTTCAAAAGAAAATTTGTAGGCACCAACAGGTGATAATTTAAATAACGCTTTTGTTATCGCATGCCACGGATTACTAATATCCATGCCACTGGCAATTATGTCACCACTCCTTTCAAACACAACTAGGTCAAATAACAAATCCCAGCTTCCCATATATAAATACATATGCAAACCCTAGCGGCACCAAATATTTTATCAGCCAAGATTCAGTCAGGAAAACACTAGCAAATAATGTATTTCAAGCAAGGATTTAATACAGATAATTAAGTATGTAAAAATTTACTCCATTGATAGAGAAATAAAGGTCAAGGAAAGCTGTTTCTACCTCTCAGAGAATGAGGAGGTTTCTATCCACCAGGTCAAAAACCGCAAGAACTCACTGTTGCAGCTGATGCAGTAAAATGTTGTAAAATCTCATCTATCTGAATCCTGATGTCTGCATGCCACAGAGAGAGGAAAATTGATGACATCTGCATCTATTCCTCCTTCCAAATCCTTTATAAGAATTTTGCATATTCCCAAAAAATAATATAAAGTAGAACTTTACTGTCAAGAGATTCTGAAAATTGAAGTTCCCAAGGATACTTGGGGAGAACATACAAGAAAGGTGATTTTTTTGAGACTGAGTGGGAGTAGAAATTGAAAAGAAGGAGAAAAATAAGATAAATTAAACAAGAAAGAGGACTTTTACAGATGATGACAATGTGCTCTGGATTAAGGAATATAAATAAGACAATTCTCTGCACCTGAGGTCCAGTGAGCGGAAAATGAGGAAAAAGGAATAAAGAAGCTCATTCACTCATATAGATGGAGCCCACTGGGAATTTCATGTGTACATTCATACCAAAGTAAAAAATATATATCTTCTTACTTCTTCCTTATTCAAAAGAAATTACTCAAAAGAATAAGAACATATTGTGCACATTAAAATCCTTTTTAGTATTACTTATGAGAAAAGAATAGTTGATCTTGACATTCTCAAAAGCTATATCCTGAGAATTTTGAGTATTCCACATTTGCGGATTTGTTTACTTTTCCCTTTAATTTGGTCACTTCAGGGCGCCTGGGTAGTTCAGTCGGTTGAGCATCCAACTCTTGACTTCAGCTCAGGTCATGATCTCATGGTTTGTGAGTTCGAGCCCTCTTTCAGGCTCCTCACTGACAGCTCAGAACCCGCTTGGGATTTTCTCTCTCTCCCTCTCTCTCTGCCACTCTTCTGTTTGCTCTCTCTCTCTCTCTCTTCCTCTCTCTCTCTCAAAATAAATAAATAAATATAATTAATTTGGTCCTTTTTTGTTTTATGTGTTTTGAGGCTATATTATAAATTATATGCAACTTTATAATTGTTCTGTATCCCTTGTGGATTGACTTTTTAAAGTTTATTTATTTATTTTGACAGAGAGAGAGATGCATGCACACATGTGAGCAGGGGAAGGGCAGCGAGAGATGGAAAGAGAATCACAAGCAGGCTCAGCGCTGTCAGTGCAGAGCCCAATAATGGGGCTCGACCCCACAAAACCCAAGATCATGATCTGAGCAGAAATCAAGAGTCAGATGCTTAACCAACTGAGCCACACAGGTGCCCATGTATCTTTCTTTTGGGGAAGTGTCCACAGTATCTATGAGAGCTAAGCATAGCATATGCAACATGACTCAGCAATTCTGCTCCTAGATATATACCCAACAGAAAATTATTACAGATGTACACCAAAAGATACGTACAACAATGGTCATAACAACAGTATTTGCAATAACTCAAAACTGGAAATAACCCAAATGTCTATCAAGATTTAGACATACCATGGAATACTACATGGCAATGAGAAACAGTGAAATCTGGCCATGTGTAGCAACATGGATGAACCTTGAGGGTGTTATGCTGAGTGAAATCAGTCAGGCAGAGAAGGACAAATATCATATGTTTGCACGTATAGGAGGATTAGGAGGAACTTAACAAAGGACCAAGGGGGAGAAGAAGGGGGGAAATGGTGGGGGAAAGGGAGAGAGGCAAACCATGAGAGACTCTTGAATGCTGACAAAAACTGAGAACTGATGGATGTAGGGGGGAGGGGAGACGGGCATGGAGGAGGACACTCATGGGGATGAGCACTGGGTGTTATGTGGAAACTAATTTGACAATAAACTATTTGTAAAAAATAAAAAAAAAAGATTTAGACAAACTGGTAAATCTTATGAAGGATTACTATGCAGTTGTGAAAATGAACTACTGCTACACATGGCAATGTGGGTAAATCACACAAACATAATGCTGAATGAAAAAAGCCAGACAAAAGAAAATACACCAGATGATTGTGTGTGTGTGTGTGTGTGCATGTATATTTCACAAGAAACACAATTAAACCATGGTGTTAAAAGTCATGATTGAGGCACCTGGGTGGCTCAGTCAGTTGAGTGTCTGACTTCAGCTCAGGTCATGATCTCTCGGTTCATGAGTTCAAGCACCGCATCGAGCTCACTCCTATCAGTGCATAGCCCACTTTCAGATCCTCTTCCTCTCCCCCACTTGCACCCTCTCTCAAAAATAAATAAAACATTAAAAATAATAAAAAATAAATAAAATTCATGATTGTGGCCCCTTTTGAGAAAGAAGGGATGGTAGTAACTGGAAAGGAGCTGGTAATGCTCTACTTCTTGATATGACAGTTGTTAATGGATGTGTTCACTGTGTGAATATTCATCAGGCTATACAGTTATGATTTGTGTACCTTTCTGAGTGCACAATCCCAAAATCCTATTTATTAAAAACAAGATATGAAACATCAACTCAGTGGACTACCATTAATTTATTAAAAGTTATATTTATTTCAAACTGTGGGAAATATTTATAATACACGAATACATAAAAAGGAAGATACAAACTGTGTTCACATTACAACTACAATTATTGTATAGAGGGAACTGGGTGGCTCAGTAGGTTAAGCATCCGCCTTTGGCTCAGGTCATGGTCTCATGATTCTTGAGTTCAAGCCCCATGTCAGGCTCTGTGCTGACAGCTCAGAACCTGAAGCCTGCTTAAGATTCTCTCTCCCTCTCTCTCTGCCCCGTCCCTACTCGTTCTCTCTCTCTCTCAGAAATAAATAAAACAATTATAAATAAACCAAAATGATGAACAGTTATGTTATAGTGAAGACTCAATGGGAAATTTTTTAAAACATTTTAATGTCGATTGCATCTTTACAAAATAGAGCACTTTTATAGGAAGAAAAAACAGTAAACTTTTGTAAACGTTGGCTTTTTGTTTTCTTAACACTACTAAACATCTTCATCTTCTTCTGGAATTATCTTTGGAATACAGAAAGCAAGGAGCAGATAGATATCAGAATCACCTGTTGGTGTCAAAGACTCCCAAGCTCTACCACTGCAGTTTAATTATTTTTTAATATTTTTAAGTTTATTTATTTTGAGAGAGAGAGAGAGAGAGAAAGCGGGAGGAACAGAGAGAGAGGGAGAGAGAGAGAATCCCATGCAGGCTCTGCACTGTCAGTGTGGAGCCAGATGTGGGGCTCAAACTCACAAACTGCAAGATCATGACCTGAGCCACAATCAAGAGTTGGACATTTAACAAACTAACCCACCCAAGTACCCCTTGATTATTTAAAAAAAAATTTTTTTTAATGTTTATTCATTTTTTAGAGAGACAGAGCATGAGCAGGGGAGGAGCAAAGAGAGAGGAGGACACAGACTCCAAAGCAGGCTCCAGGCTCTGGTCTGTCAGCACAGAGCCCGACGCGGGGCTCAAACTCACAAACCATGAGATCATGACCTGAGCCGAAGTCAGCCACTTAACCAACTGAGCCACCCAGGCACTCCATCCTTGATTATTTTTTTAAATGTTTCTTTACTTATTTAGAGAGAGTGTGTGTGAGCAAGGGAGGGGCAAAGAGAGAGAGGGAGAGAGAGAATCCTAAGTAGGCTCCATGCTGTCAGCACAGAGCCTGATGCAGGGCTTGATCTCACAAACCATGAGATAGTGACCTGGGCCGAAATCAAGAGTCAGATGCATAACCAACAGAGTCACTCAGGCTCCCGTTCCCTTTCATTCTCCCTGAGAATGAAAATTAGTCACTAATTCTCAGTGAGCTTTTTGTGTTATGGGTCATTTGGTAATCTACTGAAAATTATGGAGCCTATCCCCAGAAAAATATAGGTGCCTATATACACATCAAATTTGCAATTTCCATGAATTTATGAAACCTCTTGAAAGCCAAGGACACAGACCCACTGTCACGAGGCAAAGCCCCTTCCAACTGAGAACTGAGTCCCCCAAGCATAGGAGAGTCCCCATAGGTCTAGAGCCCCAAGGAGTTTCAAGAATCCAGTGTAAAAGTAGCCACTCTGTTCTAACCCCTCACTTCACACATGGAAAACATGAAACTCTGACATGCGCGTGACTTGTGCACGGTCCCACAGGTGCTCACCAGAAGCACTGGAACAAGATCTTTGGATTGACATTTTATCGTTATCAACCACCCATCTTCTGCTCCAGTAATACTTCTGGACTTTGTCTTCTTGGCCTATCAGCAGAGCTGTTCCTGCTTTAGATTATGTTGACATCACATCTCTCCTCGTCATTTTATTTTCAAAACGCCTGTATATGTATATTTAAGGTCTGTTTCCTATTCATTGTGATCTTTAATGCAGCCTGGTATGTCTGACATTTAATAATGTCATTTAATAGATTTATGGGTTTTTTTTTAATATTTTTATTTATTTCTAGGAGAGAGAGAGAGACAGCGTGAGCAGGGGACAGTCAGAGAGAGAGGGAGTCACAGACTCCGAAATAGGCTCCAGGCTCTGAGCTGGCAGTCAGCACAGAGCCCGACGCGGGGCCCGAACCCACGAACCGTGAGATCATGACCTGAGTGAAAGTCGGACGTTTAACCGACTAAGCCACCCAGGCGCCCCTAGATTTATGTTTAATATATCTATCAAAGTGTTTGTACTTAAACTACCTTCATTCTACTGTCTGTTTTATAATGTCTCACTTACTATACTTTCCTTTTACTCTCCTTTATCATCTTCTCTTGGACAAAGCCTCAAAGTTTTCCTTGAATATTTCTGTTCTCCACTATTGGCTTATTAATGATACATTCTTTTACCATTTCTTGTTAGTGGTCACCCCAAAGATTAGAACACCCATCCTTGACTTTGTAAAGTATGACATAAATGAGAACTTTTCTTTCCCAAAATAAAGCATGGACTTAAAAACATTTTAAATTCCATTTATCTTCCTCTCCTTTTGAGCTTTGTTGTCAACTATTGTATTTACATATAGTTCACACCCAGAAGACATTATTATTATCTTCTATGAAAATAGTAGTTTATATTTGTCCATGTATTTATCCATTATATTGTTTTGTGTTTCTTTCTACAATTCTTTCTCTAATCTGGGATAATTCTACTTCTGCCTGAAGAACTCACTATGGTATTTTTTGTAACGCAGATAATTTATTTCTGTTTTTATAAAATGTGACTTTATTTTGCCTTCATTTTAAATATTTCTTCTGTGTAGAATTCTAAGTTGACAGTTATTTTCTTTCAAAAGTAAATACATTGGGGCATCTGGGTGGCTCAGTTGGTTAAGTGTCCGACTTCAGCTCAGGTCATGATCTCACGGTTTGTGGGTTCGAGCCCCGTGTTGGGTTCTGTGCTGACTGCCAGCCCAGAGCCTGGAGCCTGTTTCAGATTCTGTATCTCCCTCTGCTCTGACCCTCCCCTGCTCATGCTCTCTCTCTCTCTCTCTCTCTCAGAAATAAATTTTAAAAAACCATTAAAAAATTTTTTTAATAAAAAATAAATACATTACACTATTGTCTTCTGGCTTTAAATGTTTCTCTTGATAAATGAGCTGAGTCTTACTTTCTTCTTTTGAAGATTTCTTTCAAGATTTCTGTATTTGCTTTCAAGTTTGTTTGGGTTTGGAGTTTTTGTTTTGTTTTGTTGGGATTTTGTTGTTGTTGCCATTGTTGTATTAGGTTTTCTTAAGTCTTACTATGATATGCCTAGGAATAGATTTCTTTAAGCCAGCATGGGATTTGTAGTAATTCTTGAATCTGTGGTTTGATGTCTTTTGACAGTGTGGAAAAATCTGTGCCTTTTAATCTCTTCAAATATTTGTTCTCCATCATTTTCTATCTCTTCTTTTTCTGAGGTTTGAACTACACTGGATCTTTTCAAAAATCCCAAATTACTTGTTAATTATTGCCTGTATTATTTTCTCTGCTCTATTCTTAAATCTATGTGTTCTGCTGATATATATCCTAGTTCACTAATTCTCTCTTCATCTGTGTTTAATCTATTACTAGTTTGTTTCTTAATTTCAGATATTGCAGTTGTAGTTCTCAGATTTATATTTGTCACTTTTTTATAGATTACATTTAATTTCTAAAATTTTACTTATGTGTTCTTTTTTCTTGAACATACTAATCACAATTCTATTAAATGTCTGTATATGATCATTCCAAACCTAGATTTCCTGGTCTCTCTATTAACTGATTCCCTCTCTCTCTCTCTCTCTCTCTGTCTCTCAATCTCTCTCTCTCTCTCACTCACACACACACACACACACACACACACACACACATGCATGTCAATAATCTATCTGGCAATTTCTTATTAAATGCTAGGAGCAAATGATCTGTCACTGCTCAAGTAGAGCAAGTATATTAGACAGTGCACATTTTGCACAAAACTGTAAAAAACTCACATAATTTTTCAAAAATATGTTGAACCTTCTGAGAGTCACTATAGATTTTAGTGCCAAACCCCCCAGAAGTGCATTTGCATTCTGCCTGCCCCATACCCCTCCACACGGGGCTGCTCCCATGCCACTGCCTTCAAGAAGTAGCCCAGATTACCAGCTGTGTGACTTTTGGCAAGTTGCTTAACCCTCCTGTGCCTCGATTTCCTCATCTGTAAAATGGAAATGTTAGTAGTACTCACACCCTGGGACTGTTGCCTGCAAAGCTTCAAATGGCCCAATATGTATTATCATTGTTTTTACCGTTAGTACAATTGACCTGTAGAATTATTGTGCTAAATATAATTAGCCTGTGAAATAACCCATATGAGTGTGCTGGGTAAACATTAAAGCAACTTCCACGTATAAGGCATCATTATTTTTTTTTAATGTTTATTTGTTTATTGTGAGAGGGACAGCATGCACCCACATGAGCACATGCATGCCCATGAGTCAGAGAGGGCAGAGAGAGAAGGAGAGAGAATCCCAAGTAGGCTTAAGTGGGCTCCAGGCTGTCGGCACAGATCCTGACTTGGGGCTCCATCTCACAAACCCCGAGATCATGACCTGAGATCATGACCTGAGCGAAAATCAAGAGCTGGACACTTAACTGACTGAGCCACCCAGGCATCCCTATAAGGCATCATTATCAACATAGTTGGCTCAATAACTATGATCCAGTCGTAGGTCATAAAATTAACATGGACGGAATATTTACCCTTTCTGAAACCCTGACAGTTGTTCTGTGCGGGGAATTCAAGAGAGCTGCCCAACAGAATCCCAGGGGAAGAAAGCTGCCTCGGGAGAAAGATGACCCGCAGATAAACAACCATAAACAGATTTCAGTATCATCCTTAGGGCAACAAATCACCCTTCAAAAACGCCAGCTGACAGCTCTGTGATCCAGTACTGATGGGAAAGTAAACCCTGCTGGGGTAAAATAATTGAGGGAAATATGGCTGGATTAGATGTCATCTGATGAGTTTACATTCTATAATAATTGAAACAGTCATTGGATCTCCGACCCTGCCTTACCCAGCTCTGCAATACTTAACATCTGTGGCTGCTCCTGGTAGCCCTCCCTCAGCCCTCCCTCCGGGCCCAGGATTTGTTTAAATAAACTGGATTTCCTGGGTGTGATTTGAAATAAATTAGCCACGTGATGGCCGCCTTCCCACCAGGTTCCCACTGAGTTCCCGCACATAATGCTTATTCTAAGCGCTTAGAAGCATGTTTTAATGGCAACTCAGCTGCACCAAGAGAAAAGAGCTAATCGTTCATCTGCTGGCCCCAGCAACCAGGAGGAATCGATTAACTTACCAGGCTGTGCCCTGTGCCCTGTTTGCAGCATGTGAGACAGTTCTAGCATTTGAGTCAGAGCAAAAGAGGCAGCCCTGAGAAGGGCAGAGCCCAAGGCTGTTGCATGGTTTGTTGTGGTCCACTATGGCCGTCCGTCTCCTGAGATCAGACGGCAGCCGCTCCCCTCTGTCTGGTCGCCTGGATTCTTTCACGAAATTCCACTTCATATTTTCATATTTAAGTCCGCAGAGCTGCGCTCTGCCATACATCCTTGCTCTTGCCCCATCTGCTCATATGAGGAAACCACATGAGAGGAAAAAATAAGACACCCCAGAAATTAATTCCATGAAGAATTTACTGTCTCTGCCTGCTAGGGGGCACAGAAGAAGGGGAGAGGTCATTCTGTAATTCACTCCTGAAAATGTGACAGCCGCTGGTTGTCTCAGGTTGGGGGTGGGGGCACCAAGTTTTATTTTCCAGGACCCAGAGTTTGTCTTTCTTCTTGATCTGTGCAGGAAGGGTCTTCCGAAAGACCAGCCAAGGTCATCATGTGTCCCATGGGAGTATCTGGCTGGGTGATTCTCTCTGTGTTTTCATTGTCATTGAGGATAAGAACATGTCAAGTTTGAAGGGAGCTGAAAGATGATCAGATCCAACCACGGTATTTTACAGATGAGGAAACAAAGGCCAGATGGATAGTTATTTACCTGAGGTTGTATATCAGGTATGTGGCAAAGCCAAGACCAGAAGCCTCAAAACCTCTTCACTCTCCAGTCCAGAGAATTTCCCCAGCACGTGCCCCCTGAGCTGTATGCACCCCTTCCTTGTCTTGAATCCCTCATAGAGCTCAGACTCTGGAAAGCTCTGTCAGTGGCACAGAGGGCACTGCCTCTACAGGTGAAAATTCATAAAATCTTTCTAGATGACAAGAATATCCCCTATGATCCAGAAAAAAAAATTCACTTCAAAATATATGTTCTGAAGAATAGAGATGTGCATAAAGTTGTATGTAAAAATGGCTTAGCAATTAATAATATAGAATTCATATTATAGAAAAGATCTCAAAATTATATATATGATACCAGTCTTTAAATTATAGAAGAAGAGAGATTTGAAGGACATTACCAATGGCGGCTTCTTTGATCGTAGAAAGAGTTTTCTTCTTTGTGCTTTTCTTTTTTTCTTTTCTCAGAGTAGATGCATTTATTTTTTAGATGCAAGTATAATACTCTTCAAGGCATATAAGATAGTTATAATTTCTGAAGGTTATATCTGTCAGAGAGCACCACAATCTTCTTGATTCATATGCCATACCTTCAGTGGAGAGATTCAGTGCTTTATGCTTAAACACGGCAGAAGAAGTCTCTTGAAAGAGGAACCACTATCAGCTCAGAAAAGAAGAGTTCCTTATGCACTCTGAGTTTATGGAGATGAAACAAGATGATTTCTCTTCTTTTTACATCAGACGCCAAATCTAAAATAATAATATTAACAAATCGGCCAGTTCTGATTTTTCTTATCCATAGTATCACTCGTGACAGAACATAAAATTAACGGCCCCAATGTAAATTAATGTTGCAGAAACATCACATCTTTTTCCATCTGAAATAAACAATATAAAATATAATTTGGTAATCTGAAATTACAGACTGCAAGTCTTAAGGACTCAGTTTTCCGAGAACGATCAATTAGAAAAAGAAAAATATATCAAATGCTGTATTTTTTTCATACTCCTAAAACATAAAATCTTTGTATAAATTAAAACAGTAATTAAGGCAAACACATATACAACACACTCATGAATTGCATTAGAAATCCTTAAAAAGTTTAGGGGCGTCTGGGTGGCTCAGTCAGTTGAACATCCGACTTCGGCTCAGGTCATGATCTCATGGTTCATGGGTTCGAGCCCTGCGTTGGGCTCTGTGCTGACAGCTCAGAGCCTAGAACCTGCTTTGGATTCTGTGTGTGTGTCTCAATCTCTACCCCTCTCCCACTCGTGCTCTCGCTCTCTCTCTCTCAAAAATAAATAAATACCCCAAAAAGGAAAAAAAATCCTTAAAACGTTTAAATGCTAAAACAAAAATAAAAGTAAAAATTAAAACCAAAAGTAATTCAAACAAAAATAATCTATGACCCTATCACATTACACTTCTAGATTTATAGTATCAAGTACAGTGAAAATGAACCGTAAGGTCACTTGATATTAAATAAGACGACCCTCCCATTCTTGCTTTGAACTTTGGGGATTTGGCTTTGCAAAAAATATGTAATAAATATCTGTAGTACCTTGTACTTGTTAAACACTTGTCTTTCTCCATTTGAAAGCCTTTCTCTGGAGTCACACTGTCTTCGGGCCATCCCAATGGGTGGGCAGCACGGATTCTGCAGCAAGTTCATTAACAAAGCAATCTTTGTATCTACATACTCCTGGAGTTTGTGTTTTTGCAGATCAAAGTGTTCCACAAGGCTTTTTCTCTCTCCATTCCATACTTTGACTAAAAATCTTTTCCAAGTAAGAGCACACAGCTTGCTCTTCCATTGCAACACCAACGATGACCAACCATGGGCGATGTTTTCTTGCCATTTGGTGTGAATGCCCCACACGGAGATGGTTAACTGTACCACATAAATGCTGAAGAAAAGACAGCGACTCGGAGTTAGGTATATCAGACCTGTCACTTGCTTTCTTTGGTAGCAAAGAAGAAACTGCATTTGTAGGGTCATTCTCAAGGAGAGAATGGCTTTGTGGCACAATTTTACGCTCTCTGGGGTTTGTAATATTTCCTCCACCAGGTTGCTGCAGACTTTTATCAACGCAAGCATTTAAGTCCTCCGGTCACAGTCCCAGATCTCAATCCAGTTCTAAGAGGAAACAGGAAAAGGTATGGAGGGTGACTTGTCTAAGGCTCCTGAAGTAGATGACGATTGTCGGTCAAGCAGACGTTCAGATCCATTCATTAGTTCCCAAAACCACCTGAAGCTGCTTTCTGATGAGAATCCAATCTTGACGCTGAATCCTAACCATATTCATCAAGTGCTGAGCTCCAGGCGACAACTTTGACCCCAGAAACTCCACGATAGTTTGGACCCTCCGGAGGTCTAGCCTCGATCCTGGAGCAGGAGAGCTTGCTGAAGAATTTGCTGAAACTGGCCTCACGTGTCCCAACACTTTAGTGATGAACACTCATTGCTCTTCACCAAAGGAGAGCAACTTTATTTTATAAACCTGGTGCGGGGAGGGCCTCCAATTTATATATTTTTTGTAGGAAATCATTTTGTGCTCACTCCTTCAGGGCCACATCTCAGGTAAAGGGAGCACGGGTTCAGCTTGGCTGTTCAGGCTTCCCTTCAAAATCACCAGATCTGGGCCCTGGGGCGGGTGGCGTGCGCAAGGACGAGCCTGAGTGTGAGGGAAGCTCTGGGCCAGCACTCCCCCTGCAGTGTCCCAGGAAGAGGCCAGAATCCGGTGACAGGTCCGTCCCTTGTCCTCAGCCCCGGTCTCCATTCTGCCGCCACCAATCCAGACTAACCCCGGAACCTCTATTTGTGTCTTTCTGAGTTTTTTCCAAATTGTATACACTAATTGTGTTTGTATTTTAATATTGTAATTGGGAAAAACATTACTTAAAACAGACCAAGTATTTTTGTAAACATTTCTTCATTTTGTTCTTGAGCTATGCCTCCACAGAGTGCTTCTTTGACATCAGTTTTCTGGTCTGTGAAGTGACTGGACCCCCACACCCGCCACCCCTACCATCCAACTACCATCTCATTCTGATCCCCTGTCCCTGGAGGCTACATCCCTCTTCCTGTCCCTCCTCCAATATATATGCTCTCAGATCTACTGGGCTCCTGCCATGAAAAGAATTCTCACTCTAAAAACCAATATTTTAGTCCTGACTTCCTGCACCCCAATATTCCGGCATCTGATGTCAGACAGAGCCATTGTGCTAATGCACCCTGAGAGCCTCATTGACATTGACCTGAATCATCCCTATGCTTGATGTCCCAGATATGTGCTCAAGTCTGGGCTTCTCTTGCCCTTGCTGGAATCCCTGTTCAAGGCCTCCTTCTTAGTTCCAGCTTTCTCTGGTGGCTCTTTGAATCCATTGGTTGAGAACCTAGCAAGCTCTGAGTCTCTACCCACTGGAGCCATGACACATGGATTCAACTGGGGTTGAGGTTCTTCAGGGAAAGCTCCCTGGAGGAGGCCTTCATCATCTAACAGTCATAGCATGGCAGAACGCTAGCAACAGTGTAAGGGCTTGTGTTCAAAGAATTACTTTGCAAGGGTGGTTGAGCTTTAAGTGAATAAATTCCATTTCACCATAGACACCAGCAAACCACAGGGGTCTTGTAAGACTTGGCGCTTTATGGCTCCCAGAGATGGCACCATATTTCTAAAGTTGTTTCCAAGGAATCCTCAAAGTAAGAAAGCAAAGCCAGCTCAAGGAGGAAATCAAACAGAGCTCCTAGGCAAGTTAGTTCCCCTTAAAACCCAGTCGTCTATAAAAAATATTTTTAAATAAAGTTTTCCCTCCAGAGTTTAAGAGAGAACTCTTAAACATGGTTCATGTGACGGAGGCACGGAGGAAGGTCAGTGGAAAATGAACATCCCTGACTCGCCTTGTGTGAAAGGAAACTACAGCTTTAGTTTTACCCATTAAAATCAGGTTAGCATATAAATTTTTGGCAGGAAATTAAATGATGCAAACAGATGGAGATGGCAGTATCTTAATGCCCAAAGCAGTTTGTCTTTAAATATAAGAATACAATAAAATGGGGGGGGGGGGGGGAGTTTATTTCTGAGCATCTGTTTTTATCTTGAGAGAAAGTATCGGAGACAAGAGGGTGAGATTGCTTTTGGAACCGTGTGAACGTGAGTCAGGCAAGAGCAGGTATGAGGGGATGGTTCTGGGGCTCAAGGTCCAAGGGGCAGACCGAGAACAGGGACAGTGACTCAGAAGGCAGCTTTGCCAGCCACAGCCACACGTGGCAGGACCCTGCTGCAAGCCTTTTAGAATCATCCACTTCCCTGGGATTGGGATACCTCCGCCCAAGGCGGACCTGCTCAGGGTCATTGACTGGGGACTGGCGATTCCGTCATCGAATTCGATTTCCTTGCGGTAGATTTGTTAGCACATTCTACAGCTTCAAGGAGTCAGACAATACAGGGGGAGAAAGGTACCTGGGGCCAAGAACAAGAATTGAATTTCCTATGAAAACAGCAAACTACAGGAACCTCTATTCCCTGTAGCTTTTCCATGCAAGCTGGACCCAAACCACATCCCAATGATGTAGGGAACCAACCCAGGGATGGATTATGTGGTCAGTGAATTGGAGACTCTATGCAAATGCTTGGTTGCAGAATAATAGACAGAATGTTACATCAGTTATGATTTCAAAAAAATATGTTATTTCTATTTTGCATATAAATGCACTGATAAAATTCTATCAGGACATGCCAGTCTCATAGCAGTGGCTACTTGTAAATACATAAGCTCTAGGTGGGGTATCTGAGGAGATAGGCAGAGGCTTCCAGGATTAGATGAGATTAATTTTGAAGAATATGTAAGAAGCATAGGAATTACCAAAGCAAATAAAGAAAACATGGTATTCCAGTAAAAAGCTCAGCATTTTAGAGTATTGCCAGTAGTTCAGTATAGCCAGAATATAGGGTGATTAAGAAGAGCTGATAAGAGATGAGATTGGAAAAAGAGAGAGGCATTTAATCTTGATGAGCCTTGTATTTAATTCCAAATAATTTTAATTTTTTCCTCTAGGCAAGAGAAAGGCTAAATTTGATTGCAAGTAACAGAAGGATCATCCAAGGATGACGCAAATAATAAGAACCTCTATTGCATCATGTATTAGCTCTGTTCCCATGTGGACAGGGTGGAAAACGAGTGGATACAAAGCAGATACCCTGTTGGACAGAAGACATGAAGCCAGTGGTTTCTGAGATGGTGCCTAACAAACCCCTGGGGCAGTGATGAGGGAAGGAGCCAGGGGGAAGGACCCCCATTTAGGGGAGTCTGACATGCTTGGCCAATTCGATTTGGAGCGAGAGCTGGAATTCATCCCTATATTTCCAAGATCGGTTTGCCAAGAGTAGACAAAAGAGGAAACCTCACCTAGGGTGGAAAAAGAATCAGACCAGCGTTGCAGGAGGCAAGAGACTGGCAGAGAAGGGGCGTGAGGGAACTCTCTGGAGTGATGGTAATGTTCTATACCTTGATAGGGGTTTGGGTTACACAGGTGTATAAATGTGTCAAAATTGATCGNCTCAGAGCCTGGAGCCTGTTTCAGAGTCCGTGACTCTCTCTCTGACCCTCCCCTGCTCACGCTGTCTCTCTTTCTCTCCTAGAAATAAATAAAAAAACATTAAAAATTAAAAAAAAAAGACCCTAAACAAACACTGAATTCTAGTTAATAGATACATAGTGACATATTTAGGAGTTAAGTAAACTAATGAAATGTACTACTTTGAAATGTATCAAAATAGCAAAATAGGAAGTAGCTTCATGGATGGATGGAGACATGGAGTGGTGGGTCCATATGTGTAAACAAATACAGCACAAGTGAATAGTATAATCTTGGTGGCACCAGTTCAATGTAAAATTCTCTCGACCTATGTTTAGACATTTTTTACGTAAAACATGGGAGGAAATAGGAAATGAACTTCAAAGAAAATCTTCTCTCAGAGCCTTAATACCTACACATATTGGACTCACACCATCATAGCCCTGGCACAAGACAAACATGCTTATTTTGTGATTATTTAGTGGCCCCAATAATGGCCACCTGAATTTAAGGCAAAACCTTTCACTGGATGGATTGGGTTGATACTGTTTCCTAAACTCTGACCACAATGTTTCAAACGGAACAGTTTGCATACTTTTAACTGATAACTGTTACACAGTAGTCCTTCATCAAAGTACAAGAATTAAATTCTTGAAAGCCCCACGGTATATGAATTGAAGAATTGAAGATCCTATTAGGAATATAGTGCCAAAAGACAGGTTCAAAAAGAACCTAAAAATAAAAATTTTCCTAAATATTTTTCATAGCAAAGTAACTTCACAATTTAAATTTTTCAGTGTCTTGAAATAATCATTAGTACCACAAAATTCAATATTTATTTACTGTCCCCTTCTCACCACCTCGGTGTCCCCAACTCCACGCTATTAGCATTTCAGGGCAGATCATTCTCATGGGGGAGGGGGCTGTCCTGTGCACCACAGGATGTCACTCGGCACCTCTGGCCTCCACTCACCAAATGCCAGGAGTTCTCACCTCAGTTGTGACAACCAAAAATGTCTCCAGACATTCCCAAACGTCCCCGGGGGAGAAACTGGCCCCCAGTGGGGCACCCCAGCACCAGACCTTTTTCCTAGGATTCTTCTCTCGGCATTTCAATGAGATGCTTGCAGATGCAGTTTGCTTTGTTCTGAATAAGTCCTGTACCAATAGGCACGTTTCCTGCATCGAGTCCTTCACCCGACCGTCCGATACTGTCTGGCTTTCCAGATTGTTCTGCCTGATCCAGAAAGAATGTAAGAACCTTGGAGCTTGAAGCAGAAAAAGCTTTCACTAACCTTTATCTAAATAGTGTGCTCAGCTCCCAAATGCCCATCGACAGATGAATGAATAAAGATGTGGTATATAGATACAATGGAGTATTACTTGGCAATCAAAAAGAATGAAATCTTGCCATTTACAATGACATGGGTGGAACTGGAGGGTATTATGCTAAGCGAAATCAGTCAGAGAAAAACAAATATCATGTGACTTCACTCATATGAGGACTTTAAGATACAAAACAGAGGAACCTAAGGGAAGGGACGCAAAAATAATATAAAAACAGGGTGGGGGGACAAAACATAAGAGACTCTTAAAAACGGAGAACTAACACAGGGTGGGGTTAGTGGAGGGGTTGTGGGAGGGGGAAGGGGCTAAATGGGTGAGGGGCATTAAGGAATCTACTCCTAAAAGTGTTGTTGCACTATATGCTAATTAATTTGGATAGAANCACACACACACACACACACACACACACACACACACACAGGTGTGTAATGACTCCCTTGCAGAGTACTTCATGCCCAAGTCCCCCTCCTAAGCCTCTGTCTCCTGCTCTGCCTCTGGGATGGAGTCTCTATTCTATTCCCTAAAACAAGTCTCCTAACTTTTTCTAATTATCCCCAGCTTGTGTGACTCACAATTCTGGGTTTTCGTCATTTCAGTAGGACGTGCAAAAGCCAGCCTAGACACATGGGAACTGTGAGGAAAGAAGCGGACGCTAAGAGGAGGGATGACCCAACATTCTGCATTTGAGCTAAGGTTTACAGCTGCCCAAGTTGGCGCGACTACCCCTGCTGCCCATGTGGGCACAGGGAGGGACCTTTCCGGCTTCTCCTTCGCCACCTGTGCAGTGCATGGTCACTCCTGCTGTTGGCAGGAGAATCCTAAGACTCCTGTTCTGACCCAGGAGAGGTTCCAACTTTTTTAGGGGAGACCACGTCTCTAGCAAGGATGTGATCATGCAGGAAATTTCCCTTCGATGGCAACTTTGAGGCCCCTCTGGCTGCTGTCCTAGCCAGAAATGCCCTTGGGTGTCCTCAGGGCAGAGGCGCTACGTCAGCTTCCAGAACGCTGTGTGCATCTTACGCCCAGACTCCAAGTGAGATGCTGTCACTGACTGTTCGCTGGAAGGAGGATTAAATCTCTTCCTAACGCTGCCGTCTCCCTCTCCAAGTCTCAATGCCCTGCTGCGTCTGGACTGACAAGATTCAGCTCCATTGCATTCTCAGAAACACAGGATAGAAGTAGCCAAATTAGGGGCGCCTGGGTGGCTCAGTCGGTCAAGCATCTGACTTTGGCTCAGGTCATGATCTCGCGGCTCCTGGGTTCGTGCCCTGTGTCGGGCTCTGTGCTGACAGCTCAGAGCCCGGAGCCTGCTTTGGATTCTGTGTCTCCCTCTCTCTCTCTCTGCCCCTCCCCGCGTTGTACTCTCTCTCCTTGTCTCTCAAAAATAAACAAACATTAAAAAAAAAAAAGAAATACACAAATTAGCCAGGCTCTCGGGGACAGGAAGCAGTGACCTCCCACATCGTTGGAGAAGCTTCTCTCTTATGCACAGTCCCTGTAATGTTGCACTGCATCACCCAGACACCAGCACCCCCTCTTTCCCATCAGACTGCAAGCTCCGTGAGAGCTGGAATATAGGTCGGTCACCACTGATCTCCCAGCACTGATCACAGTACCTGGGACAGAGCAGATGCTTGATAAGCACTTGATGAGTAGAAATGAGAAGCACAGGTTCAAGAGTATCAGCATTTTACAGTTCCTGGGCTGCTGCCAGAGAACCAGGCAAAGGGAGGTAAGAATGCATTTGCACGTCTGATCAAAGAATTCTTGCTCTAAGAAAGAGGTTTAACCTAACCAGTTTCTCATCCTAGATAAACCTGATAAATGTTTTGGGGATTCTGACATTGGATTTCTGGGCCTGTGTTTGTTTAATCACACAGATCAATGAAAGCCACGATGACTGGCTTCTCTTCACACCTTCTTCACAGCTTCTGGAACTTCTAAGGCAGAGCTAGAGCCAGGGAGGCTGGGGGGAGACCCCAACATCCCATGGTTTTCTAAGCCATGTACTCGCACACCCTCTTCATCCACCAAGTCACCAAAACCCAAATGCAAAACCCGAGGATGCTGTGGGTTCAGGCAGTCTGGAGCTGAGGAAGGATTTTATTTCTTGTATCTTCATTCCTGTCCCAGTAAGCCAATGACTTTTGGCTGTCATGATCTTTGACCGTCAGCCAATCCACCGACAATAAGCAGTAGATGGAGAGTAATTGCCAAGGGGCGTGGCCTGTGATTGAGTACACCCTGGCTGTAACTTCTGCATGGCCTGATTCAAGACCTCTCTGGCAAGCTGTTTCCTTTAAACAATGGAAATGGAAGTCAAATTGGTGACGCAAGGTTGGAAAACAATTGGGTAGCATCTGTTAGAGTTTTAAATGATCTTACCCTGCAACCTAGTATTCTAGTTCTCCCTTGGAAAATGTCTGTGTAAGTAAGATAATTATAAAAGTAATAAAGCATGCAGGGGATGTTAACTGAAGACCTGGAAATGAATAAAATGCCCAACAACAGATATAGGGCAAAATAAACTGATATATCCATACTAAATAATATTTGTTGCACACAGCAGTTGAAGTGCAGTTAACCTGTTTGTACTAACATGAGTAGGTCTCTAAGACATGTTAGGTTTTTAAAAAAGATGAATCTAAATAACACGGCAGGAGCCCATTTGCTTAAATCATGCAGCCATGCGTGCGCACACACAAACACACTACAAAACCTAAATCTTTTCTATAAACACAACAACTGTAAAATGTAAATCAATTGGAAAATGTGTGGAAAGGTCCACATCGGTCTACTGACACTGACCATGGTCACCTTAGGGTTGAAGTCAGACAAGGAGAGAGAGGAGCAGAGAAATTGAGATGCTGAGCAGAACAGAGTAGAGTCTGATGTGTAGTATTTTAGCTCTTACAAGAAGAAAATATTCATGTGCACCTTGTAAATTTAACACTTAAATCCAAAAATGGGCCAGAAGGAACTACATCTCCCCACCTCTGCAGGAGAAGGAAGGCTATTAAATGGAACTCCCAGGAAATAGTAGCTCTTAGAACTGGTGCAATGACCTGAATATGGGCCACTCCCAGTGCAAAATGTAAACCCTTTGCTTCGAGAATTCTTCACTGGGAAGGGCTGCTGTGTATTAGGTAGAAAGTTGGACTAGATCCCTTTTAGTGTTTGATGCCTCGAATGCAGTGGAGCCATCCAGTATGGATGGCACAGGTACCATGTACTGAGTATTAGTGCGCCCAGCACAGCACCAGGCACTTCACATGCAACTTCTCAGCCAGCTATAACCCTGCAGGTACGTAGCGTTAGTCGCCCTGCAAGTGAGGAAACCAAGTGCGCCATAAGCAGTGAGCTGAGGCGTGCACCCAGGGGGTGCTCTATTTCAAAGCCCACTCTCTTAACTACCATCCCACTGAGTGCACGATAATTCAGGGGCTCCGCCTCCTGGAAGAGGGTTAGGGTTTTTTGGAGGGACTCTTTCTAAAATGTTTCCCAAAAGTTCTGAATAGCCCCATGGCTTATTGAGGACCATGAAATAGTTTCTCTGTGTCCAATAAAATGAAGTTGCCTCTATAGAACATTTTTCTGGATATGGCATTCCTCAAATTCTGTCTCAGGAGCTACGTGATAATGAAGTTTCATTGTCATTGGAAAGAGGTCGGTGGAAAAGGGAAAGGAGTCCCAGGTGGGACAGATCTGAACGGTGTAGCAGAGCAAACGTTGTCCCCATGAACACAGGCAGCTGGGTGTCTGGACGCACCATAAAATTTTATTGTGAAATGCGCAGATGATGGGCCCAGCTGCAAAGCATGAGGAGTGTTTATCATGATCTCCCAGTGCATTCTGGGTGTGCTCCCTTTTGACATTATTTTTATGGGCTTAGCCTAACTGAGATGAAGACATCAGAATTACTTTAAGGTGCTGTCCTGGGAGGCGCTCCATGGGCTTCCCTCTCTAACGCTCTCATACCATTTGTCATGGCCAGCGGCGAGAACAGTAAGTATTAAGCATTAACCTGAGAAGACGACATGTTCCTGGAATTTAGGAAACCTTTGCGGGTTATATCCATATCTGACAGACGTCGTCAGTTACCAAGGCTATGGTGAGGCCTATGGTCCAATTGGACCTTTGTCATTGACCAAGATCACCAAATCATGCTATACAACTATGCGTTTGTGTTTCAGAGAAGGAGATCATCTACAGCCAAAAAATAGTTTTACTCTGTCCACGTACCCCCTATGCCTTACAAGCAGTTCTACCCTTCGTAATAATCCCTTCGTTTAACTAAGCCTTTGCCTCTGCCCTTAAAGATCATGACATTCTCAATCAGGGTTTCCCCTATGAGCCACAGAACACAGAAAGCGTTTGGCATGACTATTTTCTCTCTCCCAAAGATCGTACATAATTAGTTCTATTTCAGCTGCACTGGAAAGAAGTTGGATCATTACATACAATGGATGCCTTCCACATCATGGCTTAATCCTCTTACTGAACCCCCATTGTGAAGGACTCAGGAAGGCCTCGAGAATTATACGCCGTAAGGTTAAAGTCATAGAATCTCCAAAGGAAAGGGCTTCTTACAACTTGTCCAGTTCAATGATCCCTTTTTAAAAATAGTTATGTATTTAGTTTTGAGAGACAGAGAGAGCAAGAAGGAGAGGGGCAGAGAAAGAGGGAGATAGAATCCCAAGCAGTCTCCAGGCTGTCAGCGCAGAGCCCAGCAGCGGGGCTTGAAATCACAAACGGTGAGATTGTGAGCTGAGCAAAAACCAAGAATCGGACACTTAACCGACTGAGCCACCCAGGTGCCCCAAACAACGTCCCCTTTTGATACGGGAATTCTCACTGATACCCTGCCAAGTAGTCAGTGAGTCTCTCCCTGAACAACTCAGCCATCAGAGGCAGCAAACACCAGGAAGGAGAGGGCTCCCTGCTGGAAGCTTTCCTTTTGGACGAAGTAGGAAGGGACCAGATGGTATGGCGCCTCAAAAGCTAGATGAAGACATGGGGAGCACATCTTGCAAGTAGTGGCAAGCTGTCAATTCCCAGCTCTCTGAAGGGCCAGAACAACCCCAAGTTTATTCCCCTCTGATTCTGCCAAAGCCCATTATATTATTGCAGGGACTGGTACCCACAGACCTGTTGACAAGTTTAGAAATCTGATGCAGGGCCAGCAGGTAGATGCTATCAACAGGGAACACCATCCATCTCACTCGAGGAGATTTACTTGGCAGGGTAGACAGCGCCTCGAGGAATATTATCTCTGCCTGTAACCTACCACGATTCTCCTCCGAGAACTTGAAAATACCCCGTCCCGATGTCTTATCTTGTTTTCTCACATCAGGCCGGGGCTGAGGTTTCAGGTGTCAGGCTGCAGCCAGAAGGGAGATTTATGGTCCCGTTATCAGCTCTAGACAGCAAGAGGCTGTGGTCACATGGCGGGGAAGCAAGAGCCCGGCAGGGAGGGTCATGAGGAGAGCTGCCGGGCAGCACCTGGGATCACCTGTACCCACACGGTCCCCTGGGCAGGTGGACTGGGCTGGGGGTCAGAAATAGAACTGTCCCACGGGTCCTGGGAAAACAGCTCCCTCCACGCGAGTGTTCTGAGTACAGTCACCAGCCGGGGTGGTTATTGCCTATGGCTAAATCTACTGTCGCATATTTCAGAGGTGCTAAATCACTCCGGCAATGTATAAAATGGAGAGCCTATCACAGCTGCTTAAGACTGAGGAGGTCGTGATAAATGGAGAGTGAGGGAGAGGACCCTTGGGGGCCTCCCCCGGCCCATGTTCAGACCACAGAAGAGGCATCCTGTTGACTTGTGTCATCTGACAGCTGGTATGCCCCCACCCTCCAAAGATAAAAATGAGGCTTTACAAGTCAACTTTGACTTCTCAGGCATGGGCTAGAGGGGTAGGCAGTAACCAATGTCATTCTTAGAGCCACCCTGGGCTTTCTCAGCCAGTCATTTACCATTGTAAGAGCCCCATCTCCACTTCTAACAAAGCCTCCTCAACTAAATATATATATACACATCTATAAATATAACAACATATAATATATAATACATTTTCTACATTCTCTCTATATAAGTACAGATCAGATCACAGATATACATTGTATATTATAAATATATAATCTATGTATTACAGATATAGATTATAATTATATAGATACATTATCTGTAAGTATATCTCATATCTGTAGTATCACTATATGTGATCTATATAGCATTTGATAAATGCCATAACATAGAGTATGATGAGTTAACTGCTTCCTCATCCCTAACCGTACCCTCATGTTGCTGGATCCTGAACACACAATCCCTGCCACTACCCCCCTTGACGCTATGAGTGGGGTACCCTGGGAGTGAACCTCTCCCACAGCTCTCTCCCAGCCTTCGGGGGTGGGCAGAAAAGGTGAGAGCAGACTTTAGTCAACTTCAGGGAAGTCCCAACACTGAGCAACAGGGAGAACCACCCAAATCCTCCTGCCTTCCCCTTGGGCTGCCAGCGAGGAATTTAGATTTGCCAAAGAGATTCTTTTCCAGGCATTCGGTGACTTCAGTCACTGCTCATTCCCCATGGCCTGCCACAGTTATCGTCATCTGCTGAGTCAGGGCCCTGGGTTGAACCTGAGCAGGTGACCCTGAAGGAAATGGCTCTAGTGTGCCCAAGAGCAGCTGTCTCCTTCAGAGCCCTGCTCACAGCACCACCTCTCAAGAGACTCTTCCCTGGTTTACCCCGAGTAACTGAGCAGAGGCTGGAGCACACACAACAAATATTTACCGGGTGCATATTACATGGAGAGCACAATGTCAAAGGGGCCACTGCAGTTCTGTTAATTCAGCTTACGTTGATTTGGAAGATTTTGTTGGTGGAGAGTGGAGTGCAGGGGCGCCTGGGGGGCTCAGTCCGTTAAGCGTCCAACTCTTGGTTTCGGCTCAGGTCATGATCTCACGGTTCTGTGTGTTTGAGACCTGCATCAGGCTCCGTGCTGACAGCGTGAAGCCTGCTTGGAAGTCTCTGTCTCCTTCTCTCTCTCTGCTCCTCTCACTCACGCTGTCTCTGTCTCTGTCAAATAAATAAATAAACAAAACCAAAAAAGTGGAGTGAAATGGGTTCAAGAATGAGCTCTGAGCCATCCTGCCTGATTCACATCCTGAGTCAGCATCTGTTGGGATATTTTTAAGTTAAATGAGTTAAGACATCCAAAATACTTACAACCATGCCCAACACAAAATAAGCACTCATTATAATTACACAGTGACTAAGCCCTGGGGATGTGACAATCAGTAAATTATTCTCCAGCCATCAACGAAAATGCAACCAATGGAAGAGAAGACACTGGGGAAGAACATGTCAACACAGTGGTGTTTCCCAACCAGTCTGCCATGACACACTGATAGACCCAAAGCACTTTCCAACTATACTGTCAAATGGTACACAATAGTTAAAAGGAATGTTTGCTACCCTGAGTATACAGCTATGTTCCTCAGCTAAGTCATTGAGCTGAGTGGAGAGACAATATTGTCTGGAGCAGGGAATAATGCAATCTTACACCAAAGAAAAATGATACCTTACTAGAAAACGTAAGAAATGTAAGGAAGTGCTTCTGGGTCACAGGTATTTCTACCTGAGCAGCAAGAGTACTCAGGGATACTTTTATCTGCTAATAACATAATACCTACCTAAAATGCATAACATATAAGAACATTTATTATATTGCAGGACAACTCTCAAAGAAGGTAGTACAAAGGTCCAGCCACTCAACTGCATCATTAAATCCCACTTTCACCCATCGTTCCAGTCTTCATACTGAAGCCCATCAACTTAGTCTTAAGCATCCATCCCCCAGGATGCAAAATGAGGACCACAGTTCCAGTTATCGCCGGTAAACATGATGATGGTCAGCAAAGAATTTCCAGCAGGTCTCTTTTCTTAGGGTTGCATGTGCCTCAAGTTCCATTGCCAATATCAAACCACATGGCCATGCCCTAGCAGCCAAAGAGTCTGGTAACGCAAGTGCCTGGCTTCTCTGGCCTCTGTAATGGAAGCTGAGCTATACTAGGAAAGTGTGTAACCAAGAATGTCTGCAGAGCAAGTAAGTGAATCGTCCAGAAACTGTGGATGTTTAACCAAACATTGTGAGTCCTTGTTGTGCTTGTGCTATAGTAGTGATTGTGGACTAATTATCATTCACTTGCTGAGTGTGGCTTTAAAACACTTAATCCCTTCAAGTGCATAGCCAAATACTCTAGGATTTCAAAAGGCACCACAAACATGGAAAGGCTGAGCACTAGTTCAGTACATGGCAGTAAATGATAGTCAAGGAAATGAAATGTTGTGGAGGAGACTGGAAAATCAGCCAGGAGATGCATACATATTCATATACTCATCCATTTTTAAATTGATTTTTGAACATCTGCTGTGTCTGGCCCTATTTTATAGTGGTGAATAAGACAAAGTCCCTGCCTTCATGGAATTTAAGTCTATTGGGTGTGATCTCATGGCCTTTAGTCCCCAAGACCCAAAGATTCTATTATCCTAGGTTTATAGGAGTTTTTTCTTTCAATCCTATGCTCCATGTCTCTTCAGCCAGTACCTATGTCCCTACACTCTGCAACTTGGCAATTGTGCCTATTGTCTGTAAATATTCTCACACTTATAAAAGTGTGTCTTGTTTCCATCAGGACTGCCAACTTCACAAAATAAGAAAAACGGGGCTTCCATTAATGTTGTGCCCCGTGGACGCACAGGCCGTTCATCTTATTTACGTTGGCAAGTTGGAGGAGTATAAAAGGGTGGACAGAAATCAAAACCACACTGAGATACCACCTCACGCTGGTCAGAGTGGCTAAAATGAGCAAATCAGAGGACTCTAGATGCTGGTGAGGATGTGGAGAAACAGGCACCCTCCTACACTATTGGTGGGGGTGTAAACTGGTGCAGCCCCTCTGGAAATCAGTGTGGAGGTTCCACAAAAAATTAACAATAGAACTCCCCTATGACCCAGCAGTAGCACTGCTAGGAATTTACCCAAGGGACACAGGAGTGCTGATGCACAGGGGCACATGGACCCCAATGTTCATAGCAGCACTCTCCACAATAGCTAAAACATGGAGAGAGCCTAAGTGTCCATCAACGGACGAATGGATCAAGAAGGTGTGGTTTATCTATACCATGGAATACTACATGGCAATGAGAAACAATGAAATCTGGCCACGTGTAGCAACATGGATGGACCTTGATTATGCTGAGCGAAATAAGTCAGGCAGAGAAGGACGAATATCATATGTTTGCACGTATAGGAGGATTAGGAGGAACTTGACGGAGGACCATGGGGGAGAAGAAGGGGGGAAATAGTGGGGGAGAGGGAGGGAGGCAAACACTGAGAGACTCTGAGAACAAACTGAGGACTGATGGATGTGGGGGGGGAGGGGGATGGGCATGGAGGAGGGCACTTGTGGGGATGAGCACTGGGTGTTATATGGAAACCAACTTGACAATAAACTATTTGTAAGAAGATAAAACTAAATAAAATTTAAAAATAAAGGAAAAAACACAAAAGAAAAAAAAAGGGTGGGCTGATGCATTAATCCCAGCTTTGTTCCTCTGAAGCCACAGAGCCATGGGCAAGTCACTTTCAGAGTGAGTTTTCTCGTCTGAAAATGGGAAAGATAGTAACCTGTATTGCTCTATAAAGCTTTAATCATGCGAAACCTTGGTACAAAGCTTAGGGGAAATTGGCACACGATGGCTGGCATATCACAGACGCTCTGTGTATGGGAAGCTCGGACTGGTCTTCACTGCTATTTGACCTTCTAATCTCATTTGCCACTTGTCAGAGGAAGCCAACCCTCTGCAGCAGGTGGCCAGGCCAGTCAATTAGTGCCTACAGATGGCATGCTGCTCTGCTAATTGCTCCAAGGCTTCCAAAATCTAAATTGGTGTGGTGGCCCAGCTGCCAGGGACATCAAGTTTTCCTCTCTCCGGCCCCTGCCCTCAGCCCTGCTCCTGAGCATTCCAGCAAAAACTCTAATTCTCTGGAGACAGGTCAGCAGTTTGTGCTGTTAAAAATAAGTCGTGTGGACCCTGACTTGACATTTATGAGGAAACAGAAGGTACTTAGCGCCATCTTTGATTTCTTGGTGCCCAACCTCATAATCTATGGGAATTTTGACATTTCTCTCATGGCTCAGCTTTTTGACAGTCATCCAGACTATTCCCTGATGGAACGTGAGGTGAACAGAGGACCTGAGAAGAGACCAAGAATCACAGGAAACTGTCAAACTCAATCATTTATTCAAGTGCCACAGCATGGTGTATACTCACTGCCATGAATTAACTAACTTTTTAAAAAAGTAGCTGAGTAGGAGCGCCTAGGTGGCTCAGTCAGCTAAACATCCAATTTCGGCTCAAGTCATGACCTCACGGTCTGTGGGTTCGATCCCCATGTCAGACTCTGTGCTGGCAGCTCAGAGCCTGAGCCTGCTTCAGATTCTGTCTGTCCGTCTATCTGTCTCTCTCTCTCTCTCTCTCTGCCCTTCCCCTATTTGTGCTCTGTCTCTCTTTCTCGAAAACATAAATAGGGGCGCCTGGGTGGCTCAGTCGGTTAAGCGTCCGACTTCGGCTCAGGTCATGATCTCATGGTTCATGGGTTCGACCCCGCGTCGGGCTCTGTGCTGACAACTAGCTCAGAGCCTGGAGCCTGTTTCAAATTCTGTATCTCCCTCTCTCTCTGACCCTTCCCTGCTCACGCTGTCTCTATCTCTCTCTCAAAAATAAATAAAACATAAAAAGAAAAAAACATAAATAAACATTTTAAAAACTTTTTAAAATAAAAATAAGAATTAGCTGAGTAGATCAGTATATATAAATATATCAGTATATATAAATACACGCTGTATTTTTTTCCAAATACATAATCAACGCAGTTTCTTAGCAACTCAAACAACCATCTGCTTTTTTGAGCTCTCTCTTCACAGATGTCCTTCCTGAGTCTTAAACCACGGCATGGGCCTGGGCTTCCTGCTAGGAAGCATGGGTAGTTTACCATTTGTTGGGGAAAGGCCCCAGCACATATTTTCTCGTTGCCATTCTAAAACCATGACATGTTACCCATACATCAAAGCATCAGTGTGTCCCTGGAGCCTTCTCTATGATATGCCTGAGACATGGTGGTTGAAAGTAATGAAGAATAGTAGAGGAGGGAGCAGGGACACAGAGGAAATGGAGAGAGCTCCCCTCTTACAGCCCAAAAGGGCATAAGTCTATGGAGTGGTCTTCTTTGTTATTTTTTAATTTTTTATATTTATTTTTGAAGGAGAGAGAGACAGAGAGTGAACACGGAAGGGGCAGAGAGCAAGGGAGAGACACAGAATCCGAAGCAGGCTCCAGGCACTGAACTGTTAGCACAGAGCCCGATGTGGGGCTCGAACGCATGAACCGTGAGATCATGACCTAAGCCAAAGTCAGATGCTTAAGCGATTGAGCCACCCAGGGGCCCCTGGAGCTGTGTCTTCTTAAATAAGAAAAGGAGGAGAATTTGAGGAAAGGCCAAGCAAAAAGGGGCCCAGTTCTGCCTGTTGTCATTCAGGACTAGCATGGATAAGATGAAGGTCCTTTGGAAGTGATAAGGCCAATTCATGGCAAAGTTCAAAAGCAAACTGCAGCTTTACTGCTTGTGTTGGTCAGCACAGGCTGCAAAAGACAAATACCATAGATTGGGGGTGGGGGGCTTCAACAACAGGAGGAGACTGAAATTCCAAGATTAAGAGATCAGACAATTTGGTTTCTAACGTGGGCTCTCTTCCTGCGCACGCAGGTGTCTGCCTCCTCGCTGTGTCCTTACATGGTCCGGAAAGGCAGAGAGAGGATGCTCGTCCTATTGGGTTAGGACCCCACCCTTATGACTTTACTGAACCTTAATCACCTCCTGATAAACTCTATCTCCAAATATAGTCATTTATGGGGTGAGAGCTTCAACATACAAACTTTAGGACACAATTCTGTCCATAGCACTGCTAAAAAATTTGCTCCTTCTGAAGGCCCCTTCCTGTACCCTGGGAGTAGCCATCCTGAGCACACACAGCATGCTTTAAGACACAGTGACCCAATACCTCCAACTCACTAGAAATCCTCAGCTCAATCTGAGTTCTACCCTCTCCTGTGGTCACAGGCATGTAAAAAGTCCTTTTTCAGTATTCAAATTTGGGGACTCCTGGGTGGCTCAGCCAGTTAAGCAGCCAACTTCAGCTCAGGTCACTATCTCACAGTTTGTGGGTTCGAGCCCCATGTCAGGCTCTGTGCTAACAGCTTGGAACCTGGAGCCTGAGTCAGATTCAGTGTCTCCCTCTCTCTCTCTGCCCCTCTTCTTCTTGTGCTCTCTCTCTTTGTCTCTCAAAAATGATAGACGTTAAAAAAAGTTTTAATTGTTTTTAAATACTCAAGTTTATATTTGAAAAAAACTGCTACTTTGTGAAAGGATTCCTCCAATGACATCTGCTGTATGAATTATTAAGAGACGCAGGAGTATCTGGGTAGGAAGGGTTTGGGATTCCTGCTCACTGGAAGGTTGTTAGAAATGAAGATAAAGAGGAACTAAAATCATAGCACAGGACGATGGTGGATGGACTTTGAGTTGTACTAAGCTTGCCTCTGTTACTAAAACAAGGCAACGTGCTGTTCATCATTAATATTGTTCTCAGTGTTGTAAATCTCCGTGTTTCTCATTGAAAGAAAAACATATGGCATATTCCATACATGACTTTATAACTCTAAAGATGATAGTGTTCCAAGGTATGGAGAGCGAAGGGCTTCTAGCTTCCTCTCTGATTCCACACACATTCTATTTAATTCAGCCAATATTTATTAAGCAGTTACTACAAGCCAAAGATTATCCTAGACACTGACAAAGCCAAGGGCTCAGAAGGTTGATCATGTGCCACACCACGAGGTCTTTCCCTCTCCTCCCCTAGTCTGCAGGTCCTGGGCTGTGACTGGAAGAAGCAGACAAGCACATCCAAAGGACATTCCACCCATCTTGGTCTGGAGTGAGAATAGGACAAAGCTCCTGTGCCCGTAGAGCAGTCAGTCCGAGGAAATGATGACGGCGATGTCTCTGAAGAGCTCCGTCATGCCCAGGCCACTCACCTCATTTCCTTCTCCTCCTTTCCTGGCTTCCTTCTCTCTCTGTTCCCATTTGCCTCTCATTCGCCTGTGCCTAAAAGGGCTGTGTGTGCTTCTTGGAGATTGACAATGCACATCAGTGAGAAGTCTTGCAATTAAAAAAAAAAAAAAAAAGCCTATTTAACCCCATATTTCTCAAATGCGTTTCTTTCCCATGGCAGTGCCAGCCCCAAGGGGGGCTTGTAAATGTTCCGGACCAGTTTCCAAATACTCACTGAGCTGCCCTAACTCTTTTTTTTTTTTTTTTTTCCAATAGTTTATTGTCAAATTAGTTTCCCATAACACTCAGTGCTCATCCCCACAAGTGTCCTCCTCCATGCCCATCCCCCCTCCCCCCCACATCCATCAGTCCTCAGTTTTTGTCAGCATTCAAGAGCCTCTCATGGTTTGCCTCTCTCCCTTTCCCCCACCATTTCCCCCCTTCTTCTCCCCCTTGTTCCTCCGTCAAGTTCCTCCTAATCCTCCTATACGTGCAAACATATGATATTTGTCCTTCTCTGCCTGACTTATTTCGCTCAGCATAACACCCTCAAGGTCCATCCACGTTGCTACACATGGCCAGATTTCATTGTTTCTCATTGCCATGTAGTATTCCATGGTATAGATAAACCACATCTTCTTGATCCATTCATCTGTTGATGGACACTTAGGCTCTTTCCATGTTTTAGCTATTGTGGAGAGTGCTGCTATGAACATTGGGGTACATGTGCTCCTATGCATCAGCATTTCTGTATCCCTTGGGTATGCCCTAACTATAACTCTTAAGTTACAGCAAAGTTAAAGCAAAAAGTGTTTGCTTTCAATTCTCTCCCACTTCCTAGGAACATCTCCTCACTTTCAGCATCCACCAGGTACCATCCTTACCTCCTCTCTGCATCTTGCTACCTTAGACACAGATTTTCTTCACGACCCTCACACATGGAGGGCCACCAAGCTCTATACTTCCCAAGCAAAATGTGATGCTCCAGGCTGGACTTTCCAACTGGAAACTCTAAGGAATACTTACCTTCAAGAAAATATTAAAGAGAGAAAACTCACAATTAAATATGTTTACATATTAAATTTCCCTCTTAGATAATTATAAGATACATTATTGAGGGCTCTGACAAGTCCTGTATTAGAGAAACTTATCTAACCTCCCTTTCCCACATGCATGTGACTGCACTCCCCCTTTTTAATAACACCTAACAATGAAGGAATTACCAGTCCACTGAATACCTTTTGAGAAATTCTGCTGAAGACCAGTTTTCTCCTCTGAACTCCTCCTGTGCCATCAAATCCCCCCACCCAAAATCTGGTGTCTCATTCTGTCAGAGAATGGTTAGATAATTGAACGAATAATGACACATTAAGTTAATAACACCAGCACACTCTTTGGTCCTGGTTGCTACTCCTCAAAATACTCCAAAAAAAAAAAAAGAAGAAAGAAAGAAAGAAAGAAAAGAAAAGAAAAAGAAAAAAGAAAGAAAGAAAAAGAAAAAGAAAAAGAAAAGAAAAGAAAAACACAGCAGCCTCCTCATTTTACAGATGAAGGAACTGGGCCCTAAAGAAGGGAAGGAACTTCCTCAAGTCTTGCGCAAGCAAAAGGCATCAAGCTGAGTGCTGAATCCAGGTCTTGGGATGACTCCTTTTGAACTGGCCACTCTTGTCAATCAGGGGTTAATATGCTCACTTTCCAGAGCTGTTTACATTTTAAAGTCAAAGAGAAAAAAATACTTTAATCCCAGAAGAATGAAGTGAATCCCCACTGACAGGAATCATGGAAGACTTTGAGGAAGCCAAGGGGGCTGATGTTCCTTTCAGACCACAGCCCTCCTCCGCACAGGTGCAAGGGAAGTTTTGCCTGCTTGGGCAGGGAAACTTTCCATCATCCTCCAAACTAAGGGTGCAAGGCCATGCAAATAGCCATGTATTTGTGTGGAGTCATAGAGATGGAGTCGGGCTAGATAAGAATAAGTTGGAGGCAGGCGTGGTACGTGGGTGGCTCAGTTGGTTGAGCATCTGAATTTGGCTCTGGTCATGATCTCCCGGTTCATGGGTTTGAGCCCCGCTTAGGACTCTGTGCTGACAGCTCAGAGCCTGGAGCCTGTTTCATATTCTGTGTCTCCCTCTCTCTCTGCCCCTCCCCTGCTCATACTCTCTCTCTCTCTCTCTCTCAAAAATAAGTAAACATTAAAAAAAATTTAAGAATAACTTAGGATACTCTGATTTGTGCATCCACTGACACTGTCATCTGTTAATAGCTTGGGTCATGGTTTTATTCTAAGCGGGCCAAACAAACTGACCACCCATCATACATGAATTTTTGCTAACAAAATGGAAGGGTTCATGAAATGCTGGCTGTATGATGCCGATCATGGCGCCTTTCAAAACCAAGTAGTTCGCTAGATATTTTCTGAAGACAATAATCCTGAGAAATCAGTAACCATTCCAGCACATGTTTGCTCCCAATGGTTGTCAAATCCCCTCACCAGGTCCTCAGGTCAGAATTTGGGGTGAGCTTCCGTTGAAGAGATTTTCCAGGCGGCATCCCTTCGGATGTATTCTTATTTCAAGCGCGTTGCCTGTGATGATCACAGGGCCTGCGGGGAAGCAGCAGAGGAATTTACCGCAGCCACCCGACGGCCATCTCGAGCGGCTCCAATCCAGTTCTGTTTGTACTTCTCCATCACCTTTATTTGTTTAAGAGGCCTGACAAGGCAAACATTCCTGATGCGATGTTTACATTGCAGCTTTCACTGGAGCTTATTAAACTCATCGTTACTTCATATAAGCCACAGATATGTGGCGAGGGCCAGTTAGTGTTGACAGTAAGTAACAGACACCCTGTCACAAGGTAACGTGTTTATACGCCCCGCTGAATGCCTGGTGGATTTTGTCCCTGTAAAACTATCACAGATAATGAAGCTACTATCAGATAAGTGACCATAATAAATGACTACAATTAGGTCTCTGGTTGATGAGAACACATGGTGGTCCCCCCAGCTTGACTTAGACAAATCCCAGGCCAAAAAATGGGGGAGGGGGAAGGGGATCAAAAATCAAAGGCTAATGAGATTGATTTAATGGAACACCATTTGATTTTGAAAGGAGTAAGAGTTAGAAGAAATCAAGTTTTCATCTTTCTTCCCTCCTTCCTGAGCCTCTTTCCCTTACCCTTTGTCCATTGCAAAAAAAGAAAGAGAGAGAGGAAGGGAGGGAGGGAGGGAGGAAGGAAGGAAGGAGAGAGAGACAGAGGGAAAGAAAGAAAGAAAGAAAGAAAGAAAGAAAGAAAGAAAGAAAGAAAGAAAGAAAGAAAGAAAGAAGGAAAGAAAGAAGGAAAGAAAGAAAGAGAGAGAGAAAGAAAGAAAGAAAGAAAGAAAGAAAGAGAGAGAAAGAAAGAAAGAAAGAAAAGACAGAGAGAGAGAAAGAAAAAAGAAAGAAAGAGACAGAGAGAGAAAGGGAGAGAGAAAGAGAGGAACAAAATTCTGGAATCAGGTTCTTACAAAGTTCTAAAGGAAGCATGCCTCCTCCCCAAATGCTCCGGGGATCCCTAGAACTGCAGAAAACACCACTGCGCATCTAAACTTGGGGAGACTTCTCCAGAAGAAAGGACCCATCTGGGGCAGTTACTGCACCCAGAAGAAAAACTGGAGACGAGAATAACTCCCCGAACGGTCTTGGCATGAACTTCAGTATCGCTCAATGGTCAAGGCTCCATCCAGCCATCCTTGGAGCAGCTCGCAAGGCACGACCATAAGCACTCCTTTAAAGGGTTTCTGTTACACCAGGCAGGCTCTCATTACACGCCTGCGAAATAATAGCACACAATTTAAGTGCTCTGATGAAAAGGTCTTTAAAAGACATTTATTTTCTTGTACGGAATAGTCATTTCCAGGATGACTTGTAGATTTACAGTGAGCTTTATATATAGATGTATAACTTAAGAATGTGCTGGAAGCAGGTGTGTAAGGCCCTTTTAAAGGACTTAGAAGATGACACCAGCCAAGTGGAAACGGATTGGCAGTCGAATGCACTGTGGGCACTGCACAATTATTTTTCTTCCGTGACAACAATTTTGTTTACGTCACATCACGCCGGCTTGCCCCAGATGGCTCTCCACGTTCCTCTGCCATTCTCCCCTCACTCACCTCCTCCCCCCCCGACCNGGGCGTTCTATTTTCCTTTGATTTCATATTCCTAATAATGGTTTCAGGGGAAATTACTGTTCATGGTAGAATGATTCCCCCCAGGAATAAATGCTCCGGGAGGTGGAGGTGGGGAGGGGGTGATTGATGGGCCTTTTTGTATATCCCTGTTACCAGAAGACCTCATAAACTCAGGAAAGCTGCCCAGGCATCAGTCTGTTTACCTTTTCACGACTTTAAAGGTGATTTATTTGACCTTTGAAAACTGGGATCATACTTCTTGCTGAAAACAGTGCACATTTCAGCATAAACGGTGACTGTCAAGACGGTAAGTTCTCCAGTGTGAGGTCCTTTATCACTACTTTTCTCATTCTAATCTGAATGGGAAGCGTCTGCTGGGTTCTTGGTACACACGTATTTGAGGAACGTTGTCTAAATATATGGAGATAAGTGTGTGTTTATGTACCATATGTGCGTACAGTTCCCGTAACGATTTTTAACACTAGGTATAAATGCCCTGGGTATCTTGTAAACAAGACAAAGTGCGGGTAAAGAACAGCCTTGGGATTCCAGATAGCACCGGAGCTCTTCACTGACTGGGTCACCCTTGTCGTATAGTTTAGCATCTTGCAAGTGAGAACTTTGGAGTCGAACCACCGGTATTGGGTTCCCAGCTCTACCATTTACTATATAATGTTGGACAAGACACGTGACTTCTCTGTGCCCTGACACCATTATCTGTAAAATGGAATAATTACCGTGTCTATATCTCACAAGGTTTGTCATATGGAAAACAATACACAGTAGTTATTATTTCTGGAAAGGGGGTTGAATAATGATCCCTACAACAAACACATAATTTAGGAACTGACAATAGACAGTGCCTATTAAGCACCTCTTACAATGCAACATGCTATACAAATGCTACTCACTCCTTGAACGGAAAACAACTCATTAAATCTCCTTTTAAGTCCCTCGTAGCACCACGTGACTACAGAGATTTTCCTAACTCTCTTTTAACCGAACAATGAAGCAATATGGCAGGCTACATGTGAAGAAACTGAAGGTGTAAAAAAAATAATGAATGACTTACTCAAGGTCACACAGCTCTTCACAATATATGGCATTCTGGTTAAAATTCTATAGCATTACAATGCTGGGTATTCATTGACCAGTTAAGAATGAAGCGATAGCAACTGGTTCTTCGGGTTAGTGGGGCCCACTTCCCCGCAAGGACCAGATTCCCCATCAGAGGGATCCAACCAGCAGAAGAAACAGTTCCTAGAACAGAGTGGGCATCGTTAGCAAGGTCAGTCTTTCTCTGAGGTTTAACAATCAAGAGAGGAAACGAGGAGAATCATCCAATGGCACAGACTGGATCAGGGGAATCGCTTTACCAACATACTCTTGGTTTTACTTCTAAGGAACACTAGAAAGGACATTTGGTATCAGTAAGATTTCTATGTTGAAACGTTTTACGTCTCTTTAGAACTCAATCCATCAACGGAAAAGTGAACAACTGCAACGTGAATCCATTCTGTTAAAAGAACATTGAGTTTATGTCCACTGATGACATTGCAGGCTTTCCACATGAGTGGCCAGCAGGAGAGGACGGAGATACCTGAGTGTGTGTGGGGGTGGGGTGGGGGGGGTGGAGGCTTGACATTGATACCACTGCACATTTTGCACGGCCAGTTCAAGTTGGGAGTACGGTGATTTTTTCTGGAAAGCTCCCATGAGCCCCAAAGGCCTAAGTGAGGGCTCAGGACACAATCAGTTGATATGCCCTAGAAAGTCCCCATTCAATGGGCAGAGGGCCTTTTTGAGGAATCAGGAGACAAGTCCTTGGGACAGCTGGGATGGGCACTGGAGGTGACACCGGTAGCAATAATGTGCCTGACCCTAGAAACCAGCTAGAAGGCCATCTGCTCTGGGAAAAGACCCACCTGCTCCGACACTTCCGGGGCCTCCGGGGCAGCACCCACTCCATGACCGTGCACTGCCCATCGTCCCCATGTCCCTCCCTCCTCTGCACCTCCCAGAAACCCGGGCATTGACAGACACTGCGACACGGTGCCCATCGCTGACCCTGCACGTTCTCAGCTCAGGCCCCCGTGAACCGAGGACGACTCTGGAGGTACCCACCCTCCTCTCTGACGACAGCCCATAATTTATGAGCCCCTGCATTTCTCTTCAGGACGTGACGATCGCATGTGTTCTAAGGGGACAGCTGAAGAGCCATTAATCTTCACGCTGGCAGGGAAGAAACTGATGGTAATTTAATTTAACTGGATGGGTGAGGTAGATATAAAAGACCACAAGGTAAAAATGACAAGATTATTAACTGCGCCCGGAGCCGTCTGGTTAGCAGGCTGCCTCACTCCGTGGCAGTGGGCTGGTTAACGTGGACCAAGGTTCAAGCAAGGTTTACAGAGGGGAGGTTCCGGCAGATGTGGGTAATGGCAAGGCTCCACATTTCCAGGGAGAAAGCAAAGGACTTTTGTGGTTAGAAGAGGAACTTGGGCTTCAACCAGATTAGCAAGCAGGCTAAAGTTTAAAAGGTCAGGGCAAACTCTGAAATATTTCTCTCCCACACCCGCAAAAAGGAAACGGTTGAACTTAATCACCAGGGTCCCCCTTCAAGCCCTCCCCTGACCAACCTCTCATTCCAGCTAACTCAATTTTTCCTCCTGTCTCCAAGCTGTTTTTAGAGGCTGAGCGACAGCTCTTTGCCATCAGGGAGCAGGTCTTCTGGCCACCACCCTCCTGAGCCTCCGGAAAGGGCACCTGCTGCGGGCTATCTCTGTGAGTCTCTATTCACCGGCCCATGCCCGGGAGAGAAAGCAGCAAGGAGAGGGATGTGAATTCTACTTTGTGGCGTCTACCATGGATTCCCTCTGTGGGGCACTTCCCAGGGTATCTGCCTCCCCACATCAACATCGAATAAAAGTACCACCTCCCCATGCAGACCACAGTCAGAGAGGAAAGCCTTCACGCTCCCAGCTCCTGGTCTGGCTCAGGACTTGTGCACAGAAATGTAATAGCAAGCTTCCGGTGCTTCTTGGTGTCCCTGCCTTGTGCCCCGATCCACGTCCTGTTGAGAACCCTGGCCCCTCACCCCACCTCCGGGTCCAAAGTGACCAGGCCAAACTACAGATCAGTAGAATCACATAACGAGGTCTTCCCAAACAAGGGCAGTGTTTGCACTGAGAAGCCAATAGGTATTCTGTGCCTTACGGTTTGCAAAGCGCTCATTGAAGATGATCGGCACATAGCCCTGGATGTGGCCAGGGTGAGTGTTCATTCATTCCCCATTTTATAGATGAGGAAACTGAGATTCAGAGAAGTTAGGTTTACCGAAGTCATAAAAAGCAGGACACACGTTAGAAGGCTTCTACTAGCACCTATTTTACTTTAGTATAGATTATATGCATATATAAGGGCATGTATTTTAATATATATATTTGTGTATGTATACATTTGTGTAAATGAATATCCTTCTGAGGCAGACACTATAGCTCACCTGCCCAAAAGCCGTTGTTCCCTCTTTTCTTATTCATAGAATGAGAAATGTGTTCAGTACAGGCCACAGATGCATTGGTCCCCAGAAATGGATCCAGCTTCTGACTTAAGCATGGGGACCAGCTACTTCCCTGAACATTGGTCCCCAGATATGGACTCGATTCAGCTTCTAGTTTCTGACCCATAAGATTTCTGGAACAATCTTCCTTCCTGGTAACATGGAGGCACCACGAGGGGAGGCGCTCCTGCCCTACATTGCCCATTTGCCCTGCTATTGAACGTGGATGGGTGAGGGCAAAATGCTTGAGAGCAGCTGCAGCTTTTTTGCAACAACGAGGAAGAAGGCCAAGGACATCAAAGAGATGACAACCCAGAGCTTTGAGATCACTAAGCTACTAACCTACCCTTAGTAAATGCAAAGCACCACACTCCTAGGTTAAGCCATTTTTAGTTGAGTATTTTGTTTACCAGAGCTAAAAGCATTCCCAGCTAATATGCTCCCAGACCAGATGATGAGAAAGTCAAGGACAGAGGCCATATTTATGTTTGAACCCCCTTTGGAATCTAGTCCAGAAATAGCCGCTTAACAAATGTTTGCTAGAAGAAAGAAAAGAGTGTTCTCCTAACAGATATATCTCGGTGTGATGAACTTAACAAAACCAACGAAGTAAAACTTAACCTGTTGGCAACCACATGGCAACCACACCTTCCAGTTGCTGTTACAACCGTCATTATTCTGCCTCCTTTCCCAGAATCCATCTCAATATCTCTATACACTTCGACAACTAAAAACATGTTTCTTCAGAATAGGAACAAGTCAATAATATATTTCTGCAGTGAAGGTATTTTTCTTATTTAAAAATAGAATCACCTATGGGGTGCCAGTGTGGTTCAGTTGGTTAAGAGTCTGACTTCCTCTCAGGTCATAATCTCAGGGTTCACAGATTCAAGCCCCACATCGGGCTCTGTGTTGACAGTTCAGAGCCTGGAGTCTGCTTCAGATTCTGTGTTCCCTCTCTCTCTGCCCATCCCTGCTCATGCACTGTCTCTCTCTCTCGCTCTCTCAAAAATAAATAAAAACATTTTTTTAAATTGTTTAAAAAATTTTTTAATGTGGGGCGCCTGGGTGGCTCAGTCGGTTAAGTGTCTGACTTTCGCTTAGGTCATGATCTCGCGGTTCGTGGGTTCGAGCCCCAAGTCGGGCTCTGTGCTGACTGCCAGCTCAGAGCCTGGAGCCTGTTTCAGTCTGTGACTCCCTCTCTCTCTGACCCTCCCCTGTTCACGCTGTCTCTCTCTCTCTCTCCTAGAAATAAATAAAACATTAAAAAAAATATCTAAAGGCATACTGAAAGGGGAGCCTGGGTGGCTCAGTCAGTTGAGTGTCCAACTTCAGCTCAGGTCATGATCTCACAGTTTGTGGGTTCGAGCCCCACGTCAGGCTCTGTGCTAACAGCTTGGAGCCTGGAGCCTGCTTCAGATTCTGAGTCACCCTCTCTCTCTACTCCTCCTCTGTTCATGCTCTGTCTCTCTCTTTCTCAAAGTAAACATTAAAAAAAATGTTAAGCCATACTGATAAACATTTATATAATGCCACCTTTGGGAGAACTTCATAAGGCAGAAACCACAAAGGAAAAACCATTAAATGCTGGACTATATAAATATTCACATTTTCTGAACCTAAGAAAACCGCCATACACAAAATTGAGAAATAGCACTGGAAAAAATTATTTACGTACAAAGTTAATGCCTTAAGCTATATAGGAATCTTATACGTAATCATGAAAAGAAAAAGAACACCCAGATAACAAATGTGCAAAGACATTAACTCAAGATGATCTGGAGAAGAAATATTATCAATAAACTATGAAAATACAGGGGCACCTGGGTTGTTCAGTTGGTTAAGTGTCTGACTTTAGCTCAGGTCATGATCTCAAGGTTCACGAGTTCAAGCCCTGTGTTTGGCTCTGCACTGACAGCTTGGAGTCTGGAGCCTGCTTCAGATTCTGTGTCTCCCTCTCTCTCTGCCCCTCCCTTACTTGCATTCTCTCTGTCTCTCTCAATAAATAAATAAACAAGCGTTAAAATAATCTTTTTAAACATATAGAACCTTACCGGTGTCAAAAGATGTTCAGATTAAAATGAGACCCCCTTTGCCATTTTCTGCCTATCTTCTAGGTAAAGTTGTTTTTCATTATAATATCAAATATTTGGTAGGAGTTAGAAAATTGTGGGGCCCATATGTGTCTATTGGGACCAGAAAACAGAAAACAATAATTCATAGGAAAAAAAGAAAAAAAGGAAACCTTTCATCTGTAATATTATTTTACAAAGTTATATTAAGGAAATATTTATCCTAAGGAAATTTATCCTAAGGAAATACAAAGATTTACCCATAAATATGCTAACTACAGCATTATGTATAAGAATTAAAATTGAGAGATGCTTGGGTGGCTCAGTTGGTTGAGCATCTGACTTTTTTTTAAGTTTAAAAAATTTTTTTTAATGCTTTATTTATTTCTGAGAGAGAGAGAGAGAGACAGTGTGAGCAGGGTAGGAGCAGAGAGAGAGGGAGACACAGAATCTGAAGCAGGCTCCAGGCTCTGAGGTATCAGCACAGAGCCCAACACAGGACTCGAACCCACAAACCGTGAGATCATGACCTCAGCCGAAGTCAGATGCTTAACTGACTGAGACACCCAGGCACCCCGAGCATCTGACTCTTGATATTGGCTCAGGTCATGATCTCAGGGTAGTGAGATCAAGCCCCGAGCCAGGCTCTGCACTGACCATGGAGCCTGCTCCAGATTCCTTCTCTCCCTCTCTCTGCCCCTCTCCCCTGCTCACATACACACACACACACACACACACACACACACACACACTCACACTCACTCTCTCTCTCTTTAAAATAACATTTTAAAAAATAATGAAAATTGGAATGAACCTAAATGTGTGTGAAATGATAGCCTATCTGTCCAGTGTTTTTGCAGAACAAATACTGTTACTGGGAAATGCTCCCCACATAGTGTTAGGGAAACAAACTAAGCGAGGGAGTCATGAAATAGAACAGGCATCTGGTTATAAAATGGAAGTTGGTGGCAAGATAATGGCATCACAGAAAATGTGTTGGTCTCTTCTGAATTTTCCAAAGTTTCTTGTGAATCACATGTATGGTTATTTTTACATAGGAATAATAATCACAGCCTTGCTTGCCCCAGAACTGCAATCTTAGCAAGCTTGCTGTTCCCAGCAGTATTTCAAATCATAACACATAGTTCCTAGACTTTTTACAGTATCGGCACACACACAGTTAGCAAAGATATAGCACCAAGGGACAAAAAAAATATATGCATCATTAATAAGTCCTTTTTTTTTAATTTTTGATTTTTAATTTTTTTAGAGGGAGAGAGAAAGCATGAGTGGGGGTAGAGAGCAGAGGGCGAGAGAGGGAGAATCCCAAGCAGGCTCCGTGCTTGGCCCAGAGCAAGGCGGGGGACTCGATCCCACACCCCGGGGATCATGACCTGAGCCAAGATCAAGATTCAGGCACTCAACCAACTGAGCCACCCAGGCTCATTACTCAACCCTTTCGAACAAATACCGTCAATAAAAATGGCAACACATTGGTATCCACAACCCCTTACACACACACCATCTTGTGTAACCCTACGAGGACCCTCTGAGAGAGGGATGGGTCAGAGTGATTTGTGCAAGGGAGGAAAGAACATGCCCTGAGCCTGCGGCCTCACTGCACACTTTGGCTCTTCACCCAAGACCAAGTGTGAAGAATGTGTCTCTGGGTTGCGTTGACTGCTGGGCTCCGGCACCATGAGCCTGGGAACTCTGGTGCAGTCACCTCCTGGCCCCTTCCTCCTGACATAGCCCCGCTCTCCTGCGCTCTGTCCGCCTCTGCACTGCGGCCGCAGAAGACTGAACTCTCACCCACCCCTTCCCGGTATGGACTCTCTGAGTGGCATCCATCGGGAGCCCAGAACCGGGCCGGCCGCATCCACTTAGATGTGAAGGCCTACTCCAGGGTCACGTCAAGCGGGCCACCGGCGCTCAGCCAGAACTGCCACACCAGCCTCTGGTGTCTCCTTGCCTGGGAGCCCTTCTCCACCTTACGCCAGGGATCAGCAAGGACACCTGAAAATACAGCTACCCCACACTGGATAACTGGCTTTTCTCGACAGATACCTAAGGCTGTTCCTAACAATAAGTTCCTAAGGACGCTCTTAGGAACCCCTTTGGACAGAGAATAAAACAGGTTCATGATACAGATCTATTTTTGTCCATCTACTGTCATGTACACCTGAACTCTAAGCCCTGAGCCTTAAGCACACTTCCCAGGGAAACTGTGGCCCTTCTGCACGTCACCCACCCAGTCAGTAGTGCCTGGCATCCCAGGAGGCCCAGAGCCAACGTCGCCACCCTGCCTGCTCCCCCACAGCCCAGGCGATTGCACAGGCCTTTGTCTGTGCTCCTGGGGAGCGTCCCCACCGCCCGCTGGCGCTCACAAGGCACTCACTGACCGCTGTGCCCTCTGTCTGCTCATCCATCTCCCCCACTGGGCTCAGAGCACCATGCCTAACCCACCTCATTCCCTCAGTGTCCGGCACAGAGGCCCGAACATGGTCAGCGCAGTGCTCCAGGGAGGGCGGTGCTCCTCATTGGTACTCTCGGGAATCCCCTGATGGGAACTCGCCGTCAAATGACAAGGAAGAAATGAGAAATACAGACATTCCTCTGTGAGATGAACATACCTGTGAAAACTGGATGAATACACGCATACACACATACACCATACACACATTTACATGTGTGTGCGCATGTATACATATACGCATGTGTGTGCATACACACACATGTGCACGCACACATGCATGCATCACCCCCCTAGTCTGGAAAGGACCAAAGACATGAGGAAGATGTTCACCAGAGAAACGACACAGTGTGTTCATGGACACATAGGGTGTGCAAGACGGCCTACATAGGATATCCGGAACATTACCTTTACCCGTGAAGCAAGTTCCACCAGAAGAGGCTGGATCATTTTGACTATTGACGCTGAATTAGTGTAATTATTGAGTTATCTTAACTATTGAATAATTGTACATAATTATTGAGAATTACATGGACCAACCCAGAAAAGGCAGTGCCTGGTGGTGGCACGTTTCCGTATTTGTCGCACAAGTTGAAGGGAGGCCACGGCGCAGCCACGAAGACAGCCAGACCACAGAGGAGGAGTGGAACGGCCCTTATTCTAATCCCCTCACTGCGCATGTGGCAGAACTGAAGCCCAGACTGGAGAAGAGACATATTCCACGAAATACTTCTCATTACCTGGAGAGCTGGGTCTAGAGCCCAACACTCTGAGCTCTCAAGTCATTGGATAGGGAAGTCTTCCCTCAAGGTAGAAGCAATATGGCAAATTAACAAAAAATAATTTAGGAATTTCAGAGAGCTTGGTTGCGGGGATGGACACTTAAAAGCTTTTTTTCACGCTGCTACTATAGCTTTTTATCTGGTCTGTATAGTGATGGGGGAAAGGAGCAAACAATTGGAGAAGAAAAATAGCATAAGGCCTTGCTTCTGCTCTCCTTCTCCCTACCCTGGGTCCAGCCCTCCTTTCTCTCCCCAAGAGGTCTGAGCACACTGGAAGCTGGAAGAGGTTACAATGACCTTTCACAACCCACTGGGCCCCAAGGTGAAAGTCCTTTGCTCTGCACAGCCTCCTAGAGTCTCCTCTTTGACCCTGGAGGCAAAGGGATTTCTTTCCTCTGCCTTGAATGTTAACCCTAGGTTTGCCCCTAAGACTTAGAATCCCCACCCTACTCATATCCCCCCAAGCCTCTCACTCTCTATGACCCCTTGAATCACAGAACCTTGATTCCTAAGTTAAGATACTGACTGGATTCCCTCCCAACCTTGCCAAGTCTCAAGAACACGCAAAGGGGGCACCTGGGTGGCTTAGTCGGTTGAGCGTCCGACTTTCGCTTAGGTCATGATCTCGCGGTTCGTGGGTTTGAGCCCCGCGTCGGGCTCTGTGCTGACTGCCATCTCGGAGCCTGGAGCCTGTTTCAGTCTGTGACTCCCTCTCTCTCTGACCCTCCCCTGCTCATGCTGTCTCTCTCTCTGTCTCCTAGAAATAAAAAAAACATTTAAAAAAAAAAAAAAAAAAAGAACACGCAAAGGCTTTCCTAGACATCCTGGTGAATCATCCAAACGCCTACGTTGGCAACTGTGGAGGGGGGAAACGTGGCCAGTGCTGAGAGAAAATTCTCCCAAGGCAGCTTGCTGCCCATCTACAAATACTCTGGATTATATACAACATAAGAATTAGTGAGGAAGATACCAACTTAACCCGGAGGTGTTGTTAAACGGTTACTCTGAAATGGTGGTTGATTTCGTTATCGCGTTCATAATCAAATAGAGAGAATCTGCACGTTTCACCTTAACCACAAAGCTGGAGAGCTCAGACCCGGGAACCAATCCCAGCCTCGTCACAAAGGATGGTGAGTCGGGGGACGTGTCTTTACCTCTCCCCGAATTCAGTCTCCTTAACTGGAAAATGAAAACAACGATATGTCCCTCATACAGAATATCTCTTACGATCAAATTAGCCGTGACACAAGGGCCTGGCGCCTAGTAGGTACTCGATTAAAAACAAGTTCTCCCCTTCCATTTTCCTGGTCTGCAAATTATTCAGAATGTGCAATCAGAGCATGAGGAAACTACCACCACCTGCTGTACGGGGCTTAAAACTGCATATGTAGCAACAAAGGTGAAAATACAACCTCCACTCAGGAAATAGCAAAACCAGAGCTCAGAAAGGAGTGAAAGCCCTGTAAGTAAGATTCACCAATTATATATGCAGGATGGAGGCCACTGGAGATGCTAGGACGATGGGTAGAATGAATCCAGGCAAACTTCCTGGAAGAGGTACACCTTATTTTGAAGAAATAAAGGAGAAAGGATGTGAGCTGACGGAAAAGAAGGAAGAAGAACTTCTTATGCAAAGTTGGGGGAGGGGAGATCTTGGAAGCCAAAGAGAAAGGTCTTGGAGGCCTCACGGTGGGAAATAACGTCAAATGGAGCCGTTAGTCCAGCCCAGCCTGTTAAGCCTTTACATGCTTTGATCACAGGAGAAAGTAAGAGAGAACTCGATCGGTTGGATGTAAGTCAACTCACTGCAAGGCACCTTCCTGGGAGGGTCAGCTAACAGAATGCAAGCACGCAAGCACGGCATCTCTAACCTGTGGGTGGCCTCCCTTTGCTCAGGACCTGCCTCCAGGGCAGAAGGTGCTAGAAGGAGCCATCTAAGACCTTTGTGACAGAGAGACTCAGAAAAGGGTGGAGATGTGCTTCTCTGCTCTAGACACAGAGGTCATGGGCAAGAGGAGCATCTTGAAGACAACGGTCCGGTGCCTCTGGTTGCCGTCACAATTCCTAGCTCAGAGCCCAGTGCAGCTGCCAGTGAGTAGAAAGCCAAGGTTGCCTTGGGCAGCAAGTTCCTAACTGGATCTCCACCCTGCACCCCTGACTCTACATTCTGGCCACACCCATGATTGAATGTGCTGTGCCTTCTCTTCCTTCTAGATCTTTAAAGACGATCCTCCTTCTGCCTGAAAAACACTTCGAGGGGCTCAGCTGGGAGATGGCATTTTCCCAAAAGCCTTCTCTGACCCGACTCCAGCCCCCAAGAATCCCCTTATCTTAGCACGTATTGTTACATCGTATCACGATGTCTCGTCTCCTTGTCTGCGTCTACATTTGACTCTAAATTCCATGGAGGAATGTTTTTCTTGTTTATTGCTGTTTCCCTACCCCCACCCCAGGACCTAGAATGGTGCCTGGCACATTAAGGGTCTTGATAAAGATTTAAGAATGTCCAAAAAAAACCCCACTCAAGTGGTTCTGAGCAGCCCAGAAATGGAGGAACCTAGGACAGGAAGGACCTAGAAGTGTCCATCTTGGCTGTCCCGGAGCTTGCCTCTGATACTGCTTTGGCCCTGGCCAGGGTTGCTGATCAGGGTAGCACCCCCTTAGCAGGCTGACTTTGGCCGGTATCATCCCACCTGCCCCACACGGACATCTCACCCCGGCTTTGAGGCATCCAGGTTACCCGGCCCCACGTCCCACAACATATTCTGAGTCTGGTGCCCTGTGTCGAACAGCCTTGACAACTGCATTGGGTATGATGCTCCCATTACAAGGTGGGTCAAGACTGACCAAAGCCATGCACTGTTGTCTCAGAGACTCGATTTTTTATTTTTAATGAACGGAGAGCTCACCCTGATTCTCTAACTCCAGAGAAAAGAAGACGCAATCATGAAGGGACCCGGCAGGAAGGACTAACCCTAGCACGAGCCAGAGCCCAGAGACCTAGTCAGTCCCAACGGGTGCTTCTAGATGTTCCAGGGAACATGGGGTCAAAAGAAACATCCGAACATCTGGAGAGTCCTCGGGTGGGAAGAAGACACAGGTGGGCAGCTTTGGGCGAGAAGAGGCACTGAGCGCAGGGAGACGGGAGGGCCCAACCATAGTGGGCGGGCAGCCCCCGCCGGCCCCGCACACCCGACCCCAGGCTTTCTAGCACCAGTGCCAAAGGGACTTCTTCCTCTCTGACGGCGGCTGCCCTCACGCTCACTGATCCTTGGCAGCAGCCTAAGGGCCCAGTGTGGTCGGGGGCGGTGCCCCAGAAGCCTCCTGAATGCAGGGGTTTTCTGTGTCCCCACTCGTTGTTCCCTCCTAAGGTCATCATGAAGAAAACGGTTCCATCTCCTCAGATCTTGAGGGTGCATGATGGTGCCTCTATTCTCTGCTCTACGGCGCACGAAAGGTCCCAGGGAGGGGCGCCTGAGTGGCTCCATCGGTTAAGTGTCCAGCTTGGGCTCAAGTCATGATCTCATGATTTGTGAGTTTGAGCCCCACATCAGGCTCTCTGCTGTCTCCCTCTCTCCCCCTCCCCTGCTCTTGCATTCTCTCTCTGTCTCTGTCTCTGTCTCTCTCTCTCTGTCTTTCTCTCTCAAAAATAATAAATAAACAATTGGGGCACCTTGGTGGCTCAGTCGGTTAAGGGTCTGACTTTGGCTCAGGTCATGATCTCACAGTTCCTGAGTTCAAGCCCTGTGTCGGGCTCTGTGCTGACAGCTCAGAGCCTAGAATCTGCTTCAGATTCTGTGTTTCCCTCACTCTCTGCCCCTCCCCCACCAAATAAATAAACATTAAAAATTTTTTTAATAATAGTAATAATAATAAATAAACATTTTTTAAAAAAGGTCCAAGGCAGAGGCAGAGGCAAGAGCTGTGCAGCCGAAAAGTCCTCAGAATAGTGGCCTCTCCCACAGTGGACACGGAAAGCCACCTTGTTTCCACGGAACAGTACCCACATTTTTCTCTCCATAGGTCATACGCTCCAGCTAAGTGTGACTTTGGTGGCCCATTGCCACCAGGGGACCTCCCGAACTATGAGCTCACTCCCTCTTTGCAAGCACCGATATCCTTATGCAATTCTGCCCTTACATCGGGATCCAGAGAGCCGCACGTGGGGGCCACGACCCTGTCACAGAAAGACGATTTGGCACGACTGGCGCCATCACAGAGTGTGTTGTCTTGAGCTCCTCACCCCCGTCCCTTATGATCCCCAACCCCCCAGCTCCATGTTGCCTTCAAACACAGGCTGCGGCCTTGCCTGGGCTCTGCCCCACGGACTGATTATGACATTATTACTCTGGCCCTGTGACCACGGGTCTAGCCAAGCCTGACCCTCGCGCTATCGATTCGCCCTGAGCCATTTATCAGCAGGGTAGCTGAGTCCCCACGTCTGAGTAAGCGGGAGAGGTATTTCATCAAGACATTTGACACCTTCCTTTGAAGGGTGAATGACCGACCAACGAATATATGAATGCCTCTGATTAACATCTAAAGGCAGCCTGGCCGCCCTGGAATTGCAGCTCTCAGTAAATCCAACCGGCTCTGGATGGAGGGACGGCTACCAGCTCAGCTCATTTATCAGCAATTCCATCCGCTCCAGTCTGGGGCACTCCTTGCGTCCATGGTTCCGTAGTGTCAGGGCCTGGGCTGCTCCCCCAAGAGTTTCTGGCCTCCCTGGAAGACCTAATCCAGGCATGTCATCTTTCCCCATGACAGCAGGAGCAGCTGCTCTTTCTTCCAGAAAGTCCAAGGGGCCCGCCATCCGATTTCCATGCCTGGAACTAAATCTGTGAGTGCACGATCCTTCCTCGAAGCCGCAGGAGGGGGCTGGGTCCCTCCACGTTTTACAGCGAAGGGATTGACCGTCTTCAGGAGAAACAATGAGCTCATCTCTGACCCCATTCCACTTCAGAAGGCCATCGGTCTCATTAACCTAATTGCCTGACTTTAAGTAACTTACTTAAATTACCAACGAATGGATGGCCATTTCTGTGCAAAGGAGACGTTTTAAAGCATTCCCACTAAAAAGAAATTGCTTTCAGCCGGGACAGATGAATGCCTGCTTTAGAGGATTTTTATGATAATTATGGCAGATATGCTTCTGAGCCCAGAGAAATTGATTTTTTCAGAGATAGAGAGAGTGCATGAGTCCAGGAGAAGGGCAGAGAGAGAGAGAGAGAGAATCCCAAGTAGGCTTCATGCTCAGCGCAGAGCCCACCATGAGGCTCGATGCCACGACCCTGGGATCATGATCGGAGCCCAAATCAAGAGTCGGGCACTCAACCGACTGAGCCACCCAGCTGCCTCGCCATGAGAATAAAAGAAAGATACAAATGACAAATTGCTATAAATGACAAACTATGGAATCCTTTCTCAGATAGCATTTTGAAAAGTTCTGTCATTCAACCAAGCTACACTAAATGATAAAGACAATCAGATGTCAGTCCTATAAAACAGTTGTCTGTCTGGGGGGCGGGGAGGGTTGTAATCTCTCCGGAAAAAGAATACTGAAACTATCACTAACCCCCATCGGCTACATTAAACCTAATAAAATGACCAATGATAAATTTCTCGTCAATGAGGTCTCCCTGCTGCGCTGCTTCCCCGGGCTTTGGTCACAGGGAATCAAGCAGGGAGATTGAATTATTAGTTAGACTCATTTTATTGGTTTGGGGTTTGGCAGGGGAGGGGGGGGGATAGNGGCAGTGGGTGATATGTGAAATTCTTTTCATGTTTTGTTTTTTTTCCCCTCAAGAAGCAGCTGGTTTTGTCTTTAGTTTCAAATGTCAATAAAAAGAAAAAAATACAGGCAACCATCAGGAAGCAAGAATTTGCACATGGGAGCGTCCCCAACACACCTGATGTCAGTCCCAACCGGTCCCATCAGGGTGGGCAACTCAAGGCTCCACAGGGGAGGGGTGGGGGAGGAGGTCGGTGGGCATGGCCCATTGTGCGTCGCACAGAGGACGGAAGGGGGTGCCTTTAGGAAGTGACAATGGGGAAAAGAAGGGGTGAGGTGTGTGGGCTGGAGCTTTGGAGCAAGAGCAGATGACTGGGCCCGCAGCCCCAGGGGCTGGCTCTCCGTAACCCCGTAACCCGCGCCTGGCCCCAGTGTCCGGCTGATCCAAGCTGGGTTTTAAATTTCCATATGGATTCGAGGTATCAGGCTCCACTGCAGGTCTGCGGACCAGCATGGGGTTCCTGAAGACAAGATATGCAGCCTACGTTCCTAAGGACTGGAAACTTCTGGCGGAGAGGAGACTGCTGGAGTGCCCCGGATCCCATTACTGCTCACTCCCTTTAATGTCAACCAAATAACCTTTTTCCACCTTAGATGAGGGCCCCGGGGATACAAAGAGAAACCCAAAACCTGGGCTGAAACTCAGCCTCAAATCTCTCAGACTGTCTCCTCTTAACTGGCAGGACCCAGACTGAGGACTGCCTGAAAATGCCGGAGAAGGCGTGTGACAGAGTGTGAGCAGCTCACTGTGGCCCAAGGCCCTCCTCTGAGAAACACAGCTCAGGGTCCAGGCCTGCCCCAGGGCCCCCCACTCAGCGCTGCTCTGGTAGTTCTGGGCACCCGGAAGCCGGAAGCCGGATGCCGGATGTTGTTCTCCACACTCGTGCTGTGCTGTGCTCTGTCCCCAGGAGGGCCACTTAGCTGATGGGACATGCTGGCAGGAGGTCAGGGCAGGGAGCGATGGGGTGAGAACGGGGAAGTAAGTCTTCCTGCTCCCTCCCCACAGGGACAGGGGACACCATTGTGTCAGCTGTTGTGCCCTCTATCTACAACTGGGTGTCTTCTCTTCCCCAGCTCCAGGCTCTGGGCTCTGGACGCCTCAATCCACCCTCCAGCAACACTGGTCCTTGTGTGGGAGAATGAATCATGGTCCCACCATAACCAGTCCTAATCCCTGGCACCTGTGAACATTACCTTATATGGCAGTAGGGGCTTTGCACGTGTGATTAAGGACCTTGAGATGGAAGCTTATCTGAATTATCTGAGTGGGCGTTCAATGCGACCACAGGGTGCTTGTAAGAGGAAGGCAAAAAGATATCTGACACAGAAGGAAAGGCTATGTGACCAGAAGAGCAGAGATCCAAGTGACACAAACAAAAGCCGAGGAATGCCATCATTAACCAGAAGCTGAAAGAGACAAGGAGCAGGCTCTCACCCGCTCAGCCTCCTGAAGGAAACAGCCCTGCCAAGCCCCTGGCTTTAGCCCAAGGAAACGCATTCTGGACTTCCAGCCTCTAGAAACGTAAGGGGGGCCCTGGGTGGCTCAGTGGGTTAAGTGTCCGACTTCAGCTCAGGTCATGATCCCATGGTTCGTGAGTTCGAGCCCCATATCAGGCTCCCCACTATCAACACAGAGCTTTCTTTGGATCCTCTGTCCCCCTTCCTCATTAACCCTCCCCTGCTCATCCTCTCTCTCTCTCTCTCCCCCTCTTTCTCTCAGAAAAACACATAAATAAACTTTTAAAAAAAGAACTGTCAGAGAATACATTTCTATCGTTTGAGTCATGAAGTTTGTAGTAATTTGTGACAGTAGCCCTAACAAAACGAATGCATTTCTCCAGCCCCCTGGAGCTGGGATGTTAATGTTTCTCCAAATTGTCACTAGTTACTCTACTTCTCTGGTTGGTCGCCTGAATCCTGCCCATACCTCAGTGAATATTTCTTCTTGAAAAAGTCTCTTCAAAAATCTACGGAGTATGTCTTCTGTTTCCTGCCATAATCCTATCTGATACATTCTACCTCATTCAAAAAGAATTGGTACAGTAAGATTTCATTTAAGGAGAAAGCTTGGGAGAAAAAAATAAGGATAAAAGAAATATGGTGCCAAGACTAATACAGTAAAACCTTGGTTTGCGAGCACAGTTCTTTCCAAAACATGCTTGTCATCCAAAGCACTCGTATATCAAAGCGAATTTCAAGAACCATTGGCTCAGTTGTGATCATGTGACATTTGGCATCACGTATAACTTGTATTACAGGACATCGCTCATTTTTCAAGTGAAAATTTATGAGAAATGTTTGCTCATCTTGTGGAATATTCACAGAACATGTTAGTCATAACCCAAGGTTTTACTGTATTTGTATCCAAAATCCACGCACGCATACAGCCCTGAACTCTTTTTGGGAACTGGCCTTCTGAACTCCACCACATCCAATGCAAAGATAACCAATTTTAGGTTCCTAGATCCTAAGCTAGCCTGATAATAGGAATCTCCTGGATACCTTATTAAACATCCAAATATCTAGTCATCCCCTCATCCAAGACCTACTGAAGTAAAACCTAGCAGAAAAGCACTAAGGACTCAGATTCTAATAAATTTCCAAGATGAAACAGACAAGTCACAGCACCTGTAAAATAGGAACACAATATGGGAATTGTAGACAAGGGCAAAAATGTTAAAGATGGAAGAAGAAAGCCATCATCTCAAGGACTTGAGAAAATCGCCAACTGATTATCTTTCCAGCTCTGGTCAAGCACTATCTTCTGTACAAGTATGCACAGAAGAGAGGGAAGCCGGGAAGGTGGCCAGGTTCAGCATGAAGTGACATAGAGAGAAGGTAAGAAGCCAGCAGAAAACAGAGCCAGAGCCCTGATTGAACCATGCCTGAAACTCTCTCCACCATTACACTTTTAAATCATGCTAAGCAATTAATTTCCTTTATTAGATACGCCACCTTACATTGAGTTCTCTTTTACTTACATCTGAAAGCATCTTATGTAGTAAATCTATTGTATTTGTCTAATATTTTCAATTGAAGATTTTTTCAATTAAAAATGACAGAAAACTAAAAAAAAGTTTAATAAAAAAATAAAAGTGACAGAAAACAAAATTGTTGGAGAAAGATAAACTTTACCCAAAAGAAGCATTTAATTATTTTTACGACTGCTATCATTTTAAGGAAGATTTTTTTTCTCTCCTGCCACACTGTACCAAAACTATTACTAAATATTTTGATTTTTTGTTCTCCTCATGATAACGATCCATCACTAGGGTTTTAGATGCAGCCAGAGGTTAATCTGGAGCTTATCGTTCTGTATCTGCTATTGTAACAACCATTCAAGCACTTTCTGGAAAACATTTCAAAGATCCAGTGACTAAACTCACCATCCATCATTAACTCCCCAAACACATGATAAGCACTCATTTAGGGGACATCACATCATCCCAAGGTATATCCACTGCTTGGTCAAGAACAGGCTGTTAGGATCCCAGGAGTTAAGACGGAGGAATTGGTGGAAATGGCATATTCAGGGGAGCCTGATTACATTCTGGGGGCTCTGGCTATCCTTTTCCAGCCAGTTCAGCTATTTTGAGTGACTAATTGATTTCTTAACGGGAATGGTTAATATTAGTCCAATGTATTGACTAAAATTCTAAAGCCTGGAGTCCAGTTCACATCAACATAAAAATATTACTGAAGGGGGGGGCGCCTGGGTGGCTTAGTCGGTTAAGCGTCCGACTTTCGCTTAGGTCATGATCTCGCGGTTCATGGGTTCGAGCCCCGCGTCGGGCTCTGTGCTGACTGCCAGCTCAGAGCCTGGAGCCTGCTTCAGATTCTGTGTCTCCCTCTTTCTCTGACCCTCCCCTGCTCATGCTGTCTCTCTCTCTCTCTCTCCTAGAAATAAATAAAACATTAAAAAAAATATTACTGAAGGGGAGTTATTATTTAATGGCTATAGAATTTCAGTGCTGTAAGATGAGAACGTTCTGGAGATTGGATATTGTAATACTGTTGAACTATATACTTAAAGTGGTTCAGATAGTAAATTTTATGTTTTGTGTATTTACCCACAATTTTATAGACAAGCAGATAGATTTAGATACAGATCTGAAAGAGGGGGAAATAAATTTTATTGTCAGTCACGAAGGTTTGCACTTTGAAAATAATAATAATATCAAATGCATTCAGTAGTAGGTTTCAATGTGCCAGTTACAGGTTCTTAAGTACTTTTTACTTATTATCTAACTTAATCCTCACAATAACCCTATAAAGAAGGCAATGTTACCACTACTGCTATTATTCCAACTTACTGATAAGGAAACTGAGCCCTGGAGAAGTTTCAACACTAATCCTGAGTCATCTGAGCTGAGCTGAGATACTAGTCCATTCAGTTTCCCCTGAGTGTAAGCTCCCCACGACCAGCCACATTGCCTTTCCATGGTTTGTTATCAGAAACTATTACCCTCATTTTGCAGATGCAGAAATTGACACTTGGAGCTAAGAAAATGGTCCATCTTCATGAAGATAGCAAGCACGGAGTCCAGTCCCAAATTCACCCTTTCTAGTTTCAATGTCTGTGTCAAAGATGTAACCTAGAAGATGCTCTCAGGAAAGAACCTCAAACATTACTGGCCTCAGCACTCCCTTATAATCTTAACAAGTACTGAGATGGCTGAAGGGCATTTGTTTGTGTGTTTGTGTCCATTTACATTTACCTCATAGATGAGCACTGTTCTGTAGAGTTTCCGTGATGAAGGAACATCACTACATCTGCACTGTTCAGCGTGACAGCCACTGGCCACCTGTGGCTATGGAACAATGACATGTGGCTGGTGTGACTGAAGAAATTAATATTTCATTTCATTTTAAATAATTTAAATGTAAATAGCCATGCTGCACAGACATACATGGAAAACCAAAACATATTTTTGGAATGTACTAGAAGATGCACACATTCCAGAAGCCATCAGAGCCATGACATCACCATATCTAATGTAGCCTCTGGGAAACTCCATTGCACCCTTGCGGAAGAGCCAATAACCTTTTATTGTGAGAATAGTTTTGACTTCGGGGATCCTCTGGAAGAGTCGCAGAGACCCAGAGGAGTCTGGGAACCACAGTCTAGTCTTCAGGGCCTGACAGGAGCTCAACTCCTTCCTTTAGAAGGAAGTCTTCACCCACCCTGCTCTGGGCTCCTTCTTCTCGTTTGGGGGTACTCTTGCCCACCCCCTCCCCAACACTTGATTTCTCTGGCTCACGCAGGCGCGCTGGGGCAGGCCTGAGGTTAAGCTCCCAGTCACCGCTGGGGCAGAGGACCCGGAGGTCGGAGGAGGTCGGGGACAGAGATGGTGGCGAGGCTGGCTGCGGGAGAATTCTCTCTCAGAGGCTCCGAGTCTCCAAGGCAGCAGGGATCAAATCAAGAAGTAGAAACTTGCAAAGTGAAATTCAAGATGCTGGAAAAGATGGAAAGGCCTCTTCTCCCTGGGGTCTCCCGCTTCTCCCCTCCTTCCGGCAGGCAGGAAAGAGGAGGCCTTCGGAGGGGGAGCGGAGAGGGCTTCGGAGGGTCTTCTGGGGCAACTCAATCAAAGAAATTATTTTCCCACAGACGAAGCCAAGAATATCTTAATGGCTTTTTCCTGATTGAGGAATAAATCTATTAATTTATGGCCCAGCCCGAACCCGGTTGTGTCAGCCCCGCCCACCGCCTTTAGAAAAATGTGAGAAATGCTGCAAAATTCCACTTATTTTCATGATCTCCATCTTCTCTCTCCTACTTCTTCTTCTTTTCACTCCGTTGTTTCATAATCCACCCTGCTCCATTTTTTTATTCCTCCCTCTTCTGTTTTCAAATAAATCGCCACCTCCGTCCAGGCGCGCGCCCAGTGAAAGGTGCTCAAGCTTGGGAGACACGACTGCCCACCTCTCCCTTGCAGAGTGAAGACGCCCGCAGCGGTCAGTAGATGTCCCTGCAGAGAAGCTGCGACAGCGCAGGCCGCGCACCACTGGACCCAGCGGCCCTGTGCGTCTCGAGCACGCGTTTTCACCCAGCCTGGGTTCGCCTAGTCTTCCGGTAGGAGACACCCGGCCCAACTGTCAATCAAAAGAAAGCCGAGGGCAAGAAGCCAGGGTCGGAGAGCCTCACAATTACTACCGTCGAGCGCAATTAACACGCCCCGGGGTAAATGCTAAATGGCCCGTACTTATGGACTGGGCCACCCCGCTTGCCTGACCCGGAGGTTTGCAGCTCCCAGCGAGGGGGCAAGTGTCCAGCCCCTTCCGAGAAGGACTAAGAGTTGAGTAAACCGACCCTGGGGGCTTTTTGCAGGAATTCAGCCTGCTCTCCCTGCAGGACTCTTAATATATTCGAAATAAGTAGTGGTTTCATTGGTACCGTAGACAGTTTAGATAATGTAGGCCCCGGAGAAGGAGATGAAAATTATTCCCAACTCCACTTGCGAACTGGCTATTCTTCAGCGAGCTAATTAACCTTTCTTGGCCACTGTTTCTTCATCTGTAAAATGGGGGTAATGTAAGTAATCACAACAATTGGAATTTTATAAAAAGCAAATAAGTTAATATATATGAAGTTCTTAGAACAGTGCCTGGCACATAGGCACGCAAAAACCTGTTACGTTATTTAAATTAAAAGTTGTGCCCGAGGTTATTAGTTACTCTGTGTTTGGCCTAACGGTCTTCCCAGGTGCGTTAGGCGGTTACACTGCGTGAACACAGTCCTGGCGACAACATGAATGAAAGGACCCGCCTGGCTCCGGCTGCCTGGCTTAACTCACACCTCCTGTGCGCCGGTGTGGCCTCGGAGAGCCAGTGTGGACACGCTTCGTGCTAACTCGGCAGGAACGAAGCTGGAGCACTGGAACTTGACCACGTTCACGCCTCCTCCAGCACCCAAGGCCCAAGGAATTCTCGCATTTGCCCCCAGCTTTTGGATGGACCCTCTTATCTGCCACGGACGACGCGAGAAGTAGAATGAAGTCTGGCCCCACGGGCGGAGGACCGAGGCCAGGCCTCGACGGGACTCCGGGAGGAAGCGGCGCAGTGGGAACCCCGGCCGGTCACCTATCCGCACGTGGCGCCACGCAGTCCTACACTGAGTCTGGAATCCCACCCTGCACCACGGCCGCACCGGCCGTGTAGACAACGCAGGGCGACCGAACGCAGGCCTCGGAGCCGGTTTTCTAGGCTGGCCGGGCTGGGTTTACTTCGGCGTCGCTGGTACCCACCTCCCTCCAGGACTTTCGTTTTCAGCCGCGCCCTCCCGGGGAGGTTTATGGCCTCAGCGCAGCAGAAAAGAGAGATTCGAGGGCACCAAACTTGGCCGAGGCGCCTGCGGCCCCAGCTCGCGGCCTCGGGGGCTCGCGGGGTCCCATCCTTCTGGTGCGCGGGGCTCTGGAGCCAGAAAGTATACACAGACCATAAATTTCCTGCCCCGCCCGGCGCCGGGCCCCTCGCTGCGGCCCTAGGAGCTGCGGCCCGCGGCAGAGCGCTGCTGGGACCGGCCGCACCTCCAGGCCGGGCGCATCCCGTCCCGCCGCTGCACGGACACCCCTGCAGCGTTAGGACTCGGGTCACAGCCGGGCGGAGGCTCTGGGCTGCAGCGGAGGAGGAAGAGGTGGAGGGAGGCAGTAAAGCGGAGAGGCTGGCAAGGCCTGGGGGAGGCCAGGTGAGGTCGGAAAGAAAAAGGAGTAACAGAAAGGGGAAGGTGTGGCGGAGCTTCCCAACTTGAGGTGGAGGGGAACAGTGAGTGCTCGTGGCGATCGCTCGCTTACAGATGTTTTTGTAGTGAATTCTCCCCTCCTTCAGTCATCAACCTCGTACCCCAGACGGTGCACCAGGCATGCGCTTCCCCTGGGGGAGAACGATGCTTAATGGATTTCCCTGTGGTGTTGTCTACTCTCACAATGTAAAGTGGATATTTGAAATAATGAATGGAGTAATTCACCAAAGAGAGAGCAGAGCTTTTCTTTGAACTTTGAACTTTTCGGGGAAGCCCACCGGTTCAGGATTGGAACAGGGAAGCGGTGGGCTTCGAGGGTCAGAGGCTTGGCCACGCCCCTTGCCCGGAGTGCCTGGATCAAATTAACCAACCTCTCTGCTCCTCAAACTGGATTATCTGTAAGATTGGAAGAAAATATCTTCTTCCCCGGGGTTGCTGGGAAGGCTAAGTGACATACAAGACTTCCAACTCGAGCTTTAAAAGTGGGAAACGATTGCGTATGTTTCCTCCGTGTTTCAACCTGCACGCGCCACCCTGGGTGATTTCCAAGTGAAGACGCCCCCAGACAGAAGAAATTAGCGATGTGATGGTGGTGATAGTTTAATGCCAATTCTCTCTCACTGAGCGCCCCTTCTGTTTGCCAGCATAACCGTGCGCGCGACCCTGCGAGCGGCTGTGACAGTTTCTGTGTCAGATAATGCGCCCCTAACCTTTGTGGCCGGGATATGGATCTACCTCCAGGGTTGCTGAGCAAACTGACCGGGAGAAGATGGGAACGCCAGTGGGACAGCTGGACAGGACTCCGGAGGCAGGATGGGTGTCCTCGTGACCATTCCTCTGCGATGGGAAAACCAAAAGAGGGGGAGAGGGGTGAGAAAGAAAGGTTCCCATCGCTAAAACTTCTGGTTCAGACGACGCACCCCAGGGCGCACTGCTGTTGCTCCTCTGAAGCCGCGGATGGTCCCAAACCCGAACGCCAGCACGTAGTAGGGGCGCAAAGGGTGTATGAATGTGTTCACGGATGACACCGAGGCTGTGGGCGGCCCGTGTGCACCGACACATCTATCTCCCTTGGCTCTTGAACAATCCTTCTGATGAGGATGGCGTCTTTACGGGTCGTTGTTGTTGTGTTCATCTTACGGCCCATTCGTTTTTTTTTTTTTTTAATAATAATTTTAAAAAACATAACTGCCTTTCGTTTCATTTGGGGTCAGAGCCGAGGCTGGAGCCCACCCCCTCTGGAGCAGCTCCTGCACAGCATCCTCTGCTCTGGTTGCCCTCGACCCCGCCGGGGGGGCCCAGCTCCTCTTAAAGTCCTAAGTGGAAACGTGGACAATCGCTGGATGAAGGAAGACCCAGGCACAGGGAGCGGGGAGGGGAAAACCAAAAAAATGGGAAGAGACGAAGACGCCCTAAGTGAGGAGGACAGGCAGAGTGGGGACCGGAGGAAAGAGGAGCATGTGCATTACGGTCGACATTCATTTTTAAATTGTGTGTCATAGAAAAATTTGATTCCTTTCTTCCTAATTTTTCACCCACTGCGCCCTCGCATAGAGAGACAAGTCCGCGGAGGAGGTAGGAACCTAGGAGATGAGCACAAAGGGATGTGGCTTAGACCGCTGCGGAGGATCCAAGGCAGCCGAACCCGGAAGGTTTTCAGATTTTCTGGGCGCAACCCACCCGCTGCGGGGCTGATGTTGGGATAGACCCGAGCGAGGTCGCAGCCTGAGGGCCCTGGCTTCCCTTCGACCGGCAGCTGGGGATCCAAGAAGACAGAAGACCAGGGACCCTGCACCGGATCCAAAGGAGTGGCGAGGGGGGGCGGAGGGCAGGTGCCCTCTTAAACGCCTGGGGCTTCAAGCACAGTCTGCGCCCCGAGCGGAGAGCGCGCCGGGCCGCGCCACGACTCCTTTGGAGGGCGTGCGCGGCCTCCGATTCTCTCCATAGAAGGATCCAGAAAATGGCCAGATCATCAACCAGATGCGTGGGGCCTGCGATAAGGAATCTTATTCAGTCATTAGTTCATTCGTTCGTTCGTTCATTCATTGGCTCATTTCTTGAGCTCTCATCACGTGCTGGAAAGTGCGGGGTGCACTCTTCACCCCATTCGGACAAACAAAAATAAACAGCCCTGACAAATCAAACCGAGGCTGAAATTCGCTGACCCTGAAATCGCCAGAGGCGAGTGGGGGATGAGCAGGGGGAGGTGGGGAGCTCTGGAACTCCACGAAATTAACCGACGCTTTTGCGCGCAGCAAAGCATAAAGGCAAGGTGCACATTCACAACAACCAGCTCCCTGCCTTCCCTGTGCCGAGAGATGCTGGCGCAGATCTTAACGCCCGGAGCGGACCACCTTGGGAAGCACACACAGTTTCTAGCTTCCGTCCTCGTCCTCGCGTTGACTGCGGGCGAGATGACTGTAGACGAGTCATTCAACCTACAAAATGAGGCCAACGATGCCCACCTGCGCACGATGTTCTCCAGATCAACGTGCGCAAACGAGCGCTTCCGTCATCCATGTGGAGCGCTGCTTGTGAACTTATTTCCTTGCTCTGCAATGGATTTAGTGTCTGGCACCCTTGTATATCCCCATCCAGATGACTTGGGACTTCCAAGTCCGTTCCTTCCGAGGGTCACCACTCAGTAGCTTCCGCGCCTTCTTGCTCACCTTCTTCCTGTGTTCACAGTGCTAACCACCGATCACATTGTTCCTGAGGATCCACTGCGACTATAAACAGCCACAAGGAACACAACAGTGTGTTACTCGTTTATTCAATAAACACTTCTTGAGCCGCCTTCCCTGTACCAACACTGTGCTAGGTGCTAGAATTGCTCCGACCCTGAAGCAGAGCCCAGCCCTGCCCTCAAGAGGCAGAGAGTGCCTTTTCCCAGCTAAAGGGACAGTTGATTTCCTGTTTCCGTTTTGAAGACTTCCCTTCATGCGATTAGTTAAGAGCTCAATAAAATTCCCAAAATGCCATTTGCCCTGACATGACCTCAGCGGTGCGCACGTATTTTTCCCTCCTTGGACCCCAGATACTTAAGTTTCCCTCAAACCTGAAGTGTCGGGAAACTCCAGCTCCTTCCTCTTCCGGCTCCCAAGGAAAACTCCGAACCACACCTAAAAATGCTGTCTTGAGCACCTGCTGTATGCACAGGGTGCCGGGTGCAATACCTGGAGGACCAAGAAGAAGCGCCACTGGGCTTCTCATGGAGCCAAGGGGTCTGAGCGCAACCTCTGTGGACACGCTGTATCCAAACACTCTTGCTCTTTCAATGGTTCCCCCGGGGACATGGTGACTGCCCGGCATTTATGAGTCTCCATCTAAGGATTTAATTTCTTGTCTTTTGTTTCAACTGTGCAAATACTAATAACGCAGTAAATACTGTAATTGATAAATGAAGGAAGGACTATGGTATGCCATCCAATTTCTCATTTCACATTTTACAATGCAATTAATTCTCACGGCAGTTTAGAAGTTAGGTAACATTGATTATTTCCTATTGTACAGATGAAGAAACTGAAGCCAAATGGTTCTATTTTCCAAGGTCTCACATTTAATAATTGGTGAGTGAATGAACGCTTCTCGGGCTCTTTCTGGTTGGGGTCAGGTATGCTCCTTCTGATGCCCTCAACTCTGAGCTCCATCTGCCGGCCTTTTCCTATGCTCAATCCCCAGAAATAGTCATTGGGGTCACCAAAGCCTCACTCTCTGGGCATGGGTCAGGTGGGGTAGCCGCTGTCACCTTCATAGCCTTCTGTTGCTGGTCGGTCACCTAGCCAGAACTGTGCANAGCGAGCTCAGTGGCAACATGATAAGTGAGGTGAGATGAGGTCTCAGATACCTTGTGCTGTCCAGAATCCCAAATGTCAACAACCACCACCGAAGCAGAGAAATGCCCAAGGATGCTGCCACATCCCTTGAGCCCTATTTTAAAAGCCATTGAGGTGCACCTGGGTGGCTCAGTCAGTTAAGCATTAGACTCAGGCTCAGGACATGATGTCAGTTCATGAGTTCGAGCCCCACACCAGGCTGTTTGCTGTCAGCAGAGAGCCCACTTCTGATCCTCTGTCTCCCTCTCTCTCTGCTCCTCCCCTGCTGGCACACATGCACTCACGCTCTCGCTCTCTCAAAAATAAATAAACATTTAAGAAAAAATTTAAAAACCATTAAGTTGTAACAATCCAGATCAGAATTCGATTGCTCAAATTGCCTCCCCGAGGACTCCTCTCCCTTTGCACCTCAGGAGGCACTAAACCCACAGCCTTATCCCAGTCCTGGCACTCACTCCCCAGGGGACCTTGGGCAAGGGCCTCCATTGCCCCATCCTTAAAAAGAAGTCAGAAGTACTCACACCTGTGACATCTATGCTTGTTCATAAAATGACAGAAGGCAGAACACCTAAGGGACCCAAGGGCCACCCATTCTCTGAGCTCACCTGTCTGAGGTGTCTGATGCCCCAGTAGAGCCTGGCCTGTTAGAACTCCTTAGGGCAGGGGTGGAGGGAGGGGGAGGGGAGGAAANGTTAATATCCCTGTGTGTGGGGAGCACCCGCCCAGTAGGCAGTTCATTGGTCTTCAGGACACCCGCCAATCCCTTCACAACCGACTATGAGCGAGATGTGAGCATGAGCACAATTAAATCGGGGTGTACCTCCCAAAGCCCCAACACCTACAGTTAGAGTCCTGCCTGAAACCCAGTAGTTGGATCTTCACAAAGACCGTGGAGTGTGCAACCCTCCTTCCCCAGAGGCTAAAGAAGGGGGGTTTCGAGGGCCCTGCGTGTTTAGGGTCCTCTCCACCTTCTCTAAAGTAGTGTCCGGCGTCCTATGGGGAGAGCCCAGTACACAGTCCTTCAACGGGCTCTACCTTCTCAAAAGAAGACGAAGGAGGAGGAGAACGTTCGTTGCGCCACCCGGGAGGAGNTAGAGTAAACCCCAACAGGTTAAAACCACGCCGGTTAAAACTCAAGTCTGCAGCTCCTCGCCTGCAGTCCTGATTCCTGCCCCACCCTGAGGCCCCTTAAGTTCCCTGAGACTGCGACTGCAGGGGCGTCTGGGGTCACCCTCCAGTCAGGACAGGAGGGAGCAGCAGGCTGGCCACTCAGAGCTCACCAGGGCCT
>NW_027527436.1:6742314-6745400 GCF_008692635.1 Crocuta crocuta | reverse complement strand
CAAGCAAGAACCCCTGCCGACACCCCACTTGAGAGCCCAGCTAGAGGGAGCAGCCACAGGAAAGATCCCAGCGCCACGGGTCCCCTCTGCGGTGCAGAGGGAGTCAGAGGGTGACAACCGGAGTCTGAGCAAGTCCCCTCCCCCCCAACACACACACACACACACACACACACACACACACACACGGAATCCTTGCGGGGTGGTGGGGTAAGAAGCACACACAGGAGATGATCCCTTGGCTGGTGTGCGGGCCAGAGCCTCCTTTGGGAAACAAGTCTTCGCCTTGAAGTGTCACGGCGTCGGACAGGGCAGCAGGGCCACAGGCTCCCCCAAACTCGCGGTCCTCGAGGTCCTGCCCTCTCCGGACTGAGGCGAACGAATGGAGCAGAATCGGCTCCGGCTTACAGTGTCTCTGGGCGGCGAGGCTTGGCGCAGCGTTTCTGGAGACCAGCGCGCCACCCGCCCGCGCACCATCCTTGGCGCAAGAGGGAGGCGTGAGGCTCCTCGCTCTGCCTTGTCACATGGAGAAGGGACAACTGTATTTGCGTGGTTTTGCCCAGGCTGAACCGGCCAGGACTTGGTCTCTCGTGTCTCTGTCTGGGTCTGCGTTCCTGGGCGCTTCTGGGAGCATATGGCGCTTTGACCTGTGTGTGTAATTGTGGTGTGCGCGCGCGTGCACCGAGGGGGCAAGAGACACCCCACCCCCACCNCCCCGCCCCCCCCCGCCGCCGCCTCCAAGCCCCAGCCCGGGGGGCCTCGGCGGACCTGGCGCGTGCGGACCCAGCGCGCTCGGCCTTCCCCTCCGCGCCTTAGAAATCTCAGTTTTCGTTCAAGAATTTCCAGCTTCCCTGGGCGCCCTTGCCAGCATCGAGCGCTACCGGGAAAATTCCCGATCCCTGGGCCAAGCGAGCAGTCCCGGGATGAGTCCACGCGGCCCGAAATGCGGTTTTTCCTCCCCGCCACCAGGCTGGCCTGGAGAGGACTCTTCGCCCTGTGGCTGCCCCTCTTCCAAACGAACTCTCAGCTTCTCCGGGACTTGCGATACCCCGTTTCTGATGAAAATGTGGGAGAACTCCACCGCCCAGGGTAAAAAGCCCCGTTAGAGTTGCATGGGGGAAATGTTCCAGAAGGAGACGTGGAGAGTGGCGGAGGAAGCGGCACCTCCCTCGAGCCCTCCAGCAACAACTCCAATGCCACGTTCAGGTGCCCGCTGCCAAGCTCATTTCCTCCCCAGCACCCCAGCTTTGCTGCGCCCTCTGGTCTAGCCGATCCTGACCGTGCTAAGGCCGAACTGTACCTGAAATCATATGTTTAACAGTCCCTGGGCGATTATCTCCTTTGCTTTTTAAACTCGGGCCTCAGGAGGAGAAATGTGAAGGGAGGCCCGGGCAGTGGGCACCGCGAGGGCCTTGTGAGAGGCGGACTAGCTGCGCCTGCCCAAAGCCCCAGCTCCTGCTCCACTCTCCTCTCCAGCTCAGCCCCTCAACTGGGTATCCTTGCTGCCACGTTATTCTCCTGAACGCCAGCACTGGATAGAAGTGCCTCCAAATTCCATGTCCTCGGCATGTCCTGGTTACAGAACTTTAATATTTCAGGGATCAGAAGAAGCTAATTTCGGTAATGAATGCAAACTTGGGGCCCCGGGGAAGAAAAGGCCTGTGGAGTGGTGGGGGAACGCTCCCAGGCAGGTATGGGGGCCTGTGCCAGGGAACTCTGGGCACATTTAAAGATAATAGCTGACCTGCGTTGCCATTTAACTGAAGGCCCCTCCAGAAGCCCTCTACCTTTCCCTTCTCTTTCCTGCACTGGACCACCCTGGTGGCCGCCACTCCCTCCTCCCCCAACTGTGCACATTCCTCAAGGGGTTGAGCTCCATTTGGAGGTTGGAAGGTTGGTGGGAGCAGGAAATGGTCAGCCCTGCACCCCTGTGCAGCACCAGGCCAAAGAAGGCTAAATCTGGGGCCTCTACTCTAAAACGGAGGTCTTTGTGCTCAAGTCAAAGAGTCAAAATGGGGAAGAGGCGGGGAAGCACTAAGAACCTTCTCACTCCCGCCTGGGGACTGGGATGTGTCCCGGGCTCGCAGCCCTGAGCATCTCTAGGGGAACATCGCTCTCTATAGAGCATCCTCCCAGAGACTCAGATCTCAGCTAGATGGTGGGCCTGTAACAGGCCTTGTGCCCTGTCCGGAGCTCAGTGCCAAAAAGACCCTCGTGGTCAGGTTTGTCAGCAAAGGCAGTTTGTCCTTAAATGTCCCAAAAGAGCTTTATACAAACTCTGGACTTTTAGTAGTTTCGAGGCAAAAAGAGCCAAGAAAGGACAGGTCCAGGAGAGAGGTTTGACTCTCCAGCCTTTCAAAAACAAAACAAAACAAAACAACCTGAAATGGCCCATCTCCGTTGCGGCGTGGAGGCGAAAGGAATATCCCCGCTACAGCGTGATGAGGAAACTGCCTCTCAACTCCTGGCTGCTTGCGGCTGGGGCTGGGGAGGGACTCACTGGGCACCTGCGGTGGCCTAACTGCAAGGGACATTGTGTGTGCGTCGGTGGGGTTTGGAGATACAGTTTTGTAGACCCATCACTGGCCAAATGTGAGCCAGGAGGTCTGAGTTCTGGGTCTGGCTTTGTCTACATGTGACCTTGAACAAGTCACCTCTCTGACTGAACCCACGATTGTTTGGGCACCTTTAAAGCCTTCTCCGCCAGGCCTTTCAGCCCTAACCACTGTGATCTGTCTGTCCTTTCCTCCAGAACACTACCTCCTCCCTTTACGCCATCCATGCCCAAGGGGCAGTTTGTGTTGGAATTGCTTCAAAGCTTCACTCTGGCCATTGAGTCGCCACGTTAAGTACTGAGTGTGGCTAAATTGACCCCGCCCCCGCATCACCGACGTCCCCTCTCCAACGCTGCAAGCCCTCCGGCCAAGGAAAGCCCACGGGCACGCTCGTGGCGTCCACACTCCGGGCGGGGAAGCCGTCTGCTCGACAGGCCTAACAGATTCTGTGGCCAGCTCGGTCCTCAGGCCACACTCAGGGTGCTGGGGCGCGGGTTCGGGGCGGTGGGCGCAGGATACGGCCGAATGGGCCTC
>NW_027527436.1:6742022-6742242 GCF_008692635.1 Crocuta crocuta | reverse complement strand
CTCCACCAGCTGCAGCCTGCAGCGCCCCGAGGCTGAGGTCCCCGACCTTAAGGATCGCAGCGCCCCAGCGAGCCAAGCGGCCTTTACAAACCGTAGTAAACATTTTATTTACAAGTTTGTGTCGTCCTATGTGCAGCTCGTCCTTGCGCCGCGGCCCCGACTGCGGGGAGGAACGGTTTCGTCCAACACTTTACAGTGTGAACGGCCCGCAGCCCGGGAG
>NW_027527436.1:6741122-6741830 GCF_008692635.1 Crocuta crocuta | reverse complement strand
CGGCCCCTGGCCCCTGGAAACGAGGCCCGCGCCGGGGGTCCTCGCCTCCGGGATCCACAAGGCCCGCGTCTCACCGTGTGGCCCTCCGGACCTGATCCCGAAACGCCCTGGATACTTGTGGGGAAGGCGGAGCCCTGCACGCCTCGCCTGCAAACTGAGTGCGATTTCTGCTCTGTATCATTGCTTCTTAACCCTCCCTCCTTGAGTCAGGACTCTCCGAGAATCTGACTTAAATTATGGACCCCTGGCCCAGAAAAATATACCCAGGATTCCAAGAGTTTGGTGAACCAATGTTAATAATTCCTGCCAAGCTAGGCCGCCCCTCTACTGCCACTACCCGAGGCAAGTTTCTAGGAAAGCAGTTCTTGTTAAGGAGAAGCCCTGGGAAGCACGGAGCGGAAGAGGGTTCGAAGAGTTCATCTCAGTGGTGTGGGGGGCACCGCTGGGCCTTCAGTACAAGAGCGGTTTCCTTGGCAAGTAGGTACTGGAAGCTGATAAGGACCTGCCCCTGCCCTGGATAAGCGGATGCTTCGGAGGGCTTAGAAAATGCTGGGATTAAACCTGTGCAGAGTGGAGGAAGGGGGTAGGGATGGGGTGGGGAATCTATATAAATATATACAATCCCCTGGGGGGACCCAGTGCTGTTCACACAAGTTCCAACTTCCCTTTTAAAAATAACATCCACAGCTGGTGGAAAACAGCTGGGCT
>NW_027527436.1:6719906-6741072 GCF_008692635.1 Crocuta crocuta | reverse complement strand
AAAAAAAAAAAAAAAAAAAAATTCCAGATATTGAATATGAAAAAAGAAAAAAAAATTGAATTCAGAAATTGAAATCCAATACAATCGATTCGCCATTGTCTCGTAAAATTAAAAAAATATATCCACATCGGCAGAAGCTGCTGAAATGTTCTTAGGTATTCTAAGAAAATCTTTTGATTTTTTTCTTTCTTTCATTTCCCGCCCCACCCCCCATCAGAGATTTTCTGGAGAGCCCGTGCCGTTAGAGAGTCGGACAGACAGACGGTGGTGGCTGCCGATGGAGCGCACTCCTCGCCCTACTGGGGCTAAGTAATTCCGTTTGAAATGATGTTTTCACTTCCTCACAAATGGGGATTTCACAATCCAGCGGCAGCAGGAGGAGGAGGAGGGAGGAAGGACGGAGAGGGGAAAAAAAAAAACCCAACCAACAACAATCTCTTGACTTTGGATTTTTATCTCTTCTGAAATAAATTGCCTCCTACAGCGACGTGCACTGCAATCGAGTACATAATTATTATCTCCTGCGGCCTATTTGCTTTCTCCGCTGTCCTTTCTCCTGGTGGCCAAAATAAACACGCTGTGGTTGTTGACATACATCTTTGGGGATGGGCTATTCTTACAGTCTTTCTCCCCATACCCCCCCCCCCCCTTCCTCCTGCCTCACGTTTTGATGTCTTCAAGGTCTCAAGAAATTCAGGACGCTGCGTTTCCCCCGCAGAAGGAGAGTGGGCCGGGGCGGAGGGAGCCCCGGGAACCGACCCCGCGGCGGCGACGCCCGGAGGAGCTGGCGCCTGGGCCCGCTTACCTGCGCGTCGGTGAGGCCCAGCATCGCGGCCAGCTGCTTTCGGTCGGGCTTCGTCACGTACTTCTGAATCTCAAACCTTTTCTCCAGGCCTTTCCTCTGCAGGTTGGAGAAGACGGCCCGCGACCAGGAGCGCTTCCTCTTGTAGGTCTGCGGCATGGTGTCCTTCGTGAGCACGGCGTAGGGACCTGCCACCGGGCGGTAGCCGGGCAAGAGAAAGGGGGGCCGCGTCAGCGCCGCGTCCGCGATCTGCGGGCCCGGGGCTCCCCGTGTTGCTTAAAGCTGTTTTCTGCGTTAACATCTGCCTCCCCGTTCAGACCCTCTGACCCCCCGTTCGGAAAGCCCTGGGCGCAGACTGGGAATGGCCTGTCGAAAAATGGAATCCTACAGTTCTTGAGACTTTAGGCGGAAGGCCTAAAGCGAGTGTGGAGTGGAGAAGCCCAAGCCCGAAGGCTCGTCGATTAATTCCAAAGGGAAAACGTCAACCTAATTAATGCGCGGCCTTTGGGCAGGCAAAGATTGGGCGAAAACGTCCGTTGGGCCTGAAGGATGTGGAGAAGCCAGCTCTGACTCTCGTGCGCGCGCGCGGGTATCCGTTCGTGCAGACGTGCGCGCAGACGGAACCCCTGGGCCCAAGCGTTTGAGGTCGTTCTAAACTGTGTGTTATGTTAAAAAGCAACACCTCTGGCTGTATTTTCAAGCCCCTTTCTGGCGAAAGGACTAGGGAAAGGCCCGTCACCCCACCCTACCCGCCCCTGCACACACTTTCTGGGCCTCCCCGGGTCCCCCACCGTCTGCCCCCGGGAGCCGGCCGAGGAGTGAGCCAGCTCGCTGAGAACTCTTTCGGTTTCTGTCTCCGGCCTCTCGGTAGCCTCCGGCACCGACCCGGGTCGGCTGAACCGCGGTGGCCACGCGCGGCCGTCAGTCCTGAACGAGCTGTCAGTCGACCCGCCCCGTCAGGCCGTCGCTCTGGAGGGCTTCCGTACCTGGAAACGTGTCTTGAAACTGATGCTGAACTGAATTTCTCGGGTTCGAGCTTAAGGGGCTCAGGATGGCAGAAGCCTCGTTAATGGGGTCTAGAGACGCGAAGAACTGGCCGGCGGAAGGCTGCAGGCCGGGGAGGTGTACGCCTGCGGGCCGCCCGCTGGTGAGCAGGGACGTGAGGTCTGGGGACGAGGAAAAGAAGAGCTGGTTACACGTCGGGCGGACCCACACTCTCTGGCTGAATTGCTCCTCCCCTCCCCCCCTCGCTTCGGTTTTCCTGGAGCAAAGTCACGAGAGACCCTTGTCTCTGCGCCAAAAGCCCTCTCCCCCGACAGGGGCCAAGGGGCGATGCACAAAATGTTCCTATGTGCAGCGCACACGTCCACGTCCACGCGTATAGCAAGGAAGGGCTTTATACGAAACGGCCAAAAGGAAGTCACTTTCAGGTGCCTGCCTAGAATTCCACAGACGTCCGCCCTCCCCCGTGAAGGAGCCCCCACTCTGCTGAGGGGCGATTTTGTTCATCGACATTCCTTGAGTGGAATTCCACCAGAAATCCGATAAATGAAAGGGAAAGTGTTCCCCCAAAGGGTTTCCCCTGTCAAATCAATATGGTTCTCTCTCTAGATATGGGCTTCAAGAGACAGAGGATAGACATTTTAGCAAATATTTATATCAACGATTGTTATGAATAATGACTCTGTGACGTGTGTTTTTAAAGCATCTCTGGAAACTTGGGGGGGTGGTAATGCAGAGCGGGTGAGTTTTACACCTAACGTTTCACAGTCTTCTTACAATTCATTTCCTTCTCTCTCATTTTACCGACTTGTCCTTAATTGTGGACATACTCAAAGGCATCCCAAATGGCTCTGGGACCGAGCAGTGCGCCAGGGCCGCGGTCCGAGGCCTGCAGCCTCTAGCCCAAGACCTACCTCTCAGCGTGTTGCCTTCCTTGACTTTGGGGTCAAATTCTGCAGACAAAATGCGGTCAATTCCAAATTTGAGGTCCTTGCTGGAGGGGGCCGGGGCCGAGCCGCTATGGGGCGGGTTCGGGCCCACCCGCGCCCCGGAGGCCGGGGGCTGCAAGGCGCCAGCCCGGGGTGGAGGCGGAGGCTGTTGCTGCTGCGGTGCTTGTTGCTGCTGCTGCTGTTGCTGTGGGTGATGGTGGTGGTAGGCGGCTGAGAGCGGAGACAGCCGCTGCGGGAAGCCAGCCGGGACTTCGGAGGGCGCCACCACCGGGGTGGGTCGAAGCGGGGATCTGGCGGCAGCTTGGAAAGAGGCGTGCGGGTGAGCCGAGCCCAAGTGCGCGGTGAGGGCGGCGGCCGAGGCCCCCGCCAGAGCCTCCGGGGCCGCCCCCGGCTCCCCCACGCCGGCGTGCAGGATGTCTGCGATGCAGAAGGAGGGTTTCTTGACTGCGCCGGGGTCCAGGGGGAAGGAGCAGCCGCCGGGGCCCGCCGAGGAGCAGTAAGCGGCCGACCAGAGGCTGAAGTTGGAGNAGTAATAAGAGGAAAAAAAAAAACGCCTCTCTAAAAACTCCCAAAGTTTTGGCAGGAGCTTCGGAGTCAGACCCAGGGTAGGACCTCGATCCGAGCGCTCATTGGCCATCCTCGTGACCAATGGGAGCGGGGAGTGGAGGGCAATTGGGAAAGAGGGGCGTGGCCCGCTGTCTCGGCCACGCCCTCGGCCACGCCCACGGCCACGCCAAAGTGTTTGCTGCTGCCGCGTGGGCTGAGCGGGGTCCCGCGCGTAGGGGCCCGGGCGGCGGCTGCAGGGGACTGTGACCCTCCACTAACTTCTGCAGCTCCAAGCCGGCGTCGGGCGTAGGGAGTCGGTCCCAGCGCTCCTGAAGCGCAAGCCCCGAGAAGCTGGTTTTCCCGTGTATTTTCACGGGGGCAAAGCCCGCCTCCTGGCACAGGGAGGCGGCCCCCTAGGTTCCCTCCTCCTGATTTCACTCGGGCCTGATTTTTCCTCACTCAGCCTTTATCCCGAAAGTCGATGTCCTCATCCTTCGTGGGCTCCCGCTGCCAAGCTGCTCGGCTCTGAGCTCTGGCGCGGGAGGGCCCGGCGCAGAGTCCCCGCCCAACTTAACGCAGCGTCCGCCTCGCCGCCTCCGAGGTCCTCGGGGAAGAGAGGAGGGGCGGTCGCAAATTAGCTTTATTCCAGGCTGTCACACAGTGACAACTTGGACGAGTAACTTTTCAAACAAAGTAAGATGGATGTCTCCGAACGACTCCCTCGGACTCAGCCAAACCCTCCCCGGAGCCTCAGACAACAACAAAGCAGGCCGTCTGTCCCGAAACCCGGGAAGGCGGCACGCGCGTCCCCTCCTCTGCTGCACCTTGTAGGAAATGTCACCCTCTCAGCTCCACCACAGCCCCAGGTCACGTGGGGTCCATTGTTTTGCAAGTGCCCACAAGAGCACATTTCCTTGGGGTTAAATGCTACTTTCAATTCAGAGACAGTTTCCCCAGGAACCCCTTGGGCCTGGTCGGAAAAGAAACTGCAAAGGCAACGTCTTCCATTTGTGCTTTGGGTCTTTAGAGCGCGGGGTGGGTGTAGCGGGGGTTTTCTGCAACATCAACATCTCTATTTTAAGAATTCGTTCTCTTTTAAATTACAGTCAGAATGGATTTCCCCACCCCTCTCCCAAACAAACCACAGGCCACCCAGATGAGCTCTTCTTGCACATTTTCAGGAAGAAAATAAAATAATAACAATAATGAAACCACGAAATCTTTTGTTTTCGATTGTCCTAATAAGCATCTTCTAACAGAACTTATGCGCTTCTGTGACATTTCTCCTCCCCCTCCCCCCCCAAAAAAACTTTCAATATAATTGCAGTAAAGCTTCTGTGGCTTTTTTTTTTTTTTATTTCACTTCAGCACTAAGAGGTCTCACTAAACAAACCCAGAGGCAACTGAAATTGCCATTCCTCTGTCATATTCAGGATTCGGGCTAATTGAATATATTTCTAGCGGTTTCCAGCCTTTTGTGGCAGATGCTGTCATTTTAAGCTTTTGACTTTCTCTTGGAAAGTAATCAATCACTGATCAATCACTGCCGGCCAGCCAGCACTGGGACACCCCCTCTGGCCCACTCCCTACCCCTGACCCCCTCCCCTCTCTGTCTTTCTCCCTCCCGGGGTCTCCCTCTCTCCTTTTATTAAAGGGTTTTCGAGCCTGGCTCCATGAAGCAAGGACAGAGATGTTTCCAGAGATGGAACGGAGTGGTGGGATCTGCGGGGCACGCGAGCGCCTGGGGAAGAGATCTAGGAAGGCCAGTCCTGGTTCTAGCCAGAGGCGCAGGAGTGACCCGCACAGGCCGCGGGGGGCGGCGGACCCGCCTGGAAACGCTCTTGTGGAGATGCTGCAGGCAGAGACCGGGGATTCTGGCGAGACTCCGCTGCAAGGGCGCGGCCTCTGTGACTTCACGGCTCCCGGGGTCACTAGCGCGAGTGTGTTTAGGGACGGCCACAACCTCTTTTTTCTGGTCTTTTCCAGGGTCACTTCTAATTCCAATGTGACTGCAAACATTCATACAGCGGCCTAAGTTCAAACTCAAGTTTCTACAGGCCTCACCTCTGCCTCCCGCCCCCAAACATGACACGTCCCTCAGGGGGCGGGTGGGGGCGGGTGCCGACTGGGCGGACCGTGGGGCCCCCCGGGTGTCCTGAGGCATCGACGACCCGCGTCTGCAGCATTTCAAGGCCCGGAGCGCGGGGCAGGCGGGATGGGCGAAGACAAGGCCCGGAGCGGGGGAGGGGGTTTCCTGCAGACTCCTAGCCACGCGGCGCGCTCCTGTGTCCCCGAAAGGCCCCCGCTTGGCTGTAAATTGCACCTTCGTGAGCGCGCGCCTCTGCTCCTTCCAGGCCCTCGGCCCCGTAGCAACCGCGTCAGCGGCACCCGGGCCTACGCGGACCTCCTGGAGGGAAACGCAAAAAAGGAAACCTTTGGAACGGCCCCTGAAGCTTCACCCCCCACCTCCCCCTACCACACACCCCTTTCCTGGGATCCGACCTCGCCGCTGCTGGCCCCTCGCTCCCTTCTGAGTCCGCTGCCTCCCCTCCTCCTTACTGCCCACCCCTCAAAACCAAGAAAGCAGCAGGAAACCCCGGGCTCGCCAGAGTTCAGGTCATCTCCTGTTTTTTGATGGGCTCAAACTCGTACTAAATGAGCGGATGTGCCTGCGAGATTGGTCTCAAAATAGAAGCGGCCTTAGTATTTTAGGATACTGCAGAAATCCTTATTTCTTCCGGAGAAAAACTCTATAATGACTCCTAGCACTTCCCCTTTCAATATTTGTGCAACTTTATCTCCACCGACAAGTTGCTCGGGTGACGCAAATCCGCCCTTGTGTATTACAACTACCAAAATAAATGCGCGGAAATCAATTCCCTTCTAGCAATGAAAATATAAATATACAGCTGCGACTTTCCCCTTTAATCTTTGCTTTCCGAGCGGCTCCGAGCTGCGGCGAAATGAACTGGTCCAGAGCAATTGAGACGGGCGGGGGAGGCCCTGGGGGCAGAGGCGAGGGCTCCCGGGGGCTTGGTAGCCACGAGGCTCCTGGCTCCAGCAGGGGTGTGGAGGGCCTCACTTAACCGAATTAATTTGAGCTTAAATGTGGCTGCACGGCCTTTGAGGAAGCCCCACTGTAAAGACAATTTCGTCTGAGGCTGCAAAGCTGTGCTGGCAAATTACAATTGACAATAGAGTAACAGAAGTAATTGTTTATACTCAAAGGCCATAATAGCAGGGATTTCAGATCAATTCTGATGGCTGTCTTTAATACATTCAACTCTCCCCTTCTCTTTTGATGGGTAGCCAAAGCCAAAATCTATTTCACCCCGGAAACAGACAATGCCAGATAAGATCCCTTTCATAATGTAACATTTTTGCTTATGGGGAGCTAGGGTTAAAAGACAGCCAGAAACAGGTTTCTGCAGTGAGTGAAGCAAGAGGTGGGTCCCCTTACCCTTTGGTTGCCCTGTCTTCTGAGCCTCCATATTTACATCACCAGTGCAAATTCTTACCCCAAGCCAGGAGACACAGATACACTCCGATTGAGCCTAAAATCTCAAGGACAGTGGATGCTGACCTTTGTTTATTGTAGTGACATAACTCTGCAAGGGCTTACGCTGTCCAGATCTGCTATCTGCTTTTGTTGTGAGTTTTTTTTTTTCTCTTGTACACTCTGGGTGAAATAATGTGCAAGGCAGTTGCTCTCTGGAGTTGAGCACTCTCCCTGCCCCTCAAAATTTTAAAAAAACATTTCAATCACAGTAACTCATGGTTTCAAAGACAAAGAAGGAAATAACTACGCATTTCACAGCCAGAAAGAGAAGGAAGCTGAGTTTACCTAGCTGAGGATATGAGAGATTTCCAGTAACGTAGGAATCTGCTTACATTCTATCATTCCACCAGCTGAAGATTTATAGATTGTGGGACTCAGCACTCACAGTTAGTGGTAGGTAGGGGACTTCTGTTCCTTGTGGATGCTAGATACTGGAGTTAGAGACTACACACACACACACACACACACACACACACACACACACATACACATCCTTGGATTACTCTGAGCAGACACCAACTGCCCTTTCCTGGAGACGTTAGTTAATCCAGAACTAAGTAGAGTTCCTGCGTTGTTTTTGAAGATAGTTAGATTTTGATGTGGGGTAGGAAAGGCGAATAACAGTGTGACTGATGGGACCGCAAGGTCCACAGCCACTGGACTTCTCCCTTCGTACTGTTCTCATTCCCCAGGTATGGCAGACTCCTAGGTGGCCGTCCCTTTATGTGAACATGGCCCTGCCCTTGACCTCCTGTCCACACCTCTGGCTTCAGAGCCCCAGACAATCTTCTGGGTCTGACCCCATTTGCCGTTTCCTCTCACAGAGTTTCTCACATATTTCCTTCCCTCCGTTACTAGGATGTGCACTCGCGATTACCACTCTGCACACACACACACACACACACACACACGCACATGCTCGTGTGCTCACTGGGGATCTTAGAGACCGAGCAGAGGGACAAGCAAGCAGTGTGGGGTTTCCTCCTGCTGCAAAGAGCTGCTTCTCTGTCTTTTCAAGTCCCCTTCTCCGCACCCAGCCAAGAAAGACCTCAGACCTCACAAAACTTAATAGTGGAACCCATTTCAACATGGCAATGTAACAAAGACTCACATGTATTTGCAGTGAAATCATCTCCCCGTAAGAGTAAACTATGAGAGACCATCTTTAACACATACGATTTAGTACTTCCTTCAACAGATTCTGTTTGGTAGCTGAAACAGCGCTTGCCCACTGTCAGCGCGTTAGCCTTGTGGAAGCTGGGTTGGTTACCTAGATGTTAGCCTTGTGGAATGTGGGTTGGTTACCTAAATTACTGGGTCTGAATAGCCAGGGTTTAGTCTCTAGTGAGTAAGCTGAATGTTAAGGAGGGAGAAGGAGGTGTAGGTGAAAATCATATATTCAAAACAACTTCGGTGTTGGGGGCGTTGGGGGGAGGAAATCGCTCCCAAAGTTGCATTTCTCTGAACAAGCAAACAAAACCTTTCTTTCCTTCGAGATAAGTTTTCCAAGTTATAGCAAGGTTCTGAGGTTGGAGAGGGACTGAAAGGCAGGAATGGAAGGGGCCCTTGGAAGGGACGGGATCTTGGAGCCAATGAGAGCTCTGTAGGGAGAGCCAGAGGGTTGTCTCTGTCTCTGGTCCCAATCTGCCTACATGCACCCGACCAGGACTGAGACAGCTGTGCGTTTGGTGGCAGACTCCTGCCACCCCAGCGTCTCCTCCACCCGTGGGTGAACCGGCAGAGTACCAAAACTTGGTTCTATGCTGACACCTGCTGGGCCATCTCTACATTGTCGTCCAGCAGTGTCCGACCTGTGCCAGCAATGTTGTTGTGATGCGTTGACGCTTCCTTTTGCGAAAACACGGGCTTCTAAAATTGACTTGGACCAGCAGCTGTTTCCTTCCATATTGCCAGCAATAGGGGAAGATCTTGTATTATGTCTTTAAAATGACCAGACAGGGTGAGGGAAGCTGTCACCCCTGAGGACTAATATCTAACATTTTACAGATCTCAGGGCCAGTTCACATGTATCTCACCCCTTCTTTAAAAGAGCCAATTGTAAAGGACGCAGAGGAGGTATGATTTTCCCTATGTTGGGTTTAGGATGTTGCTCCTCAGAGAGGTTAAGTGGCTTGCTCGAGGTCACATAGTTAGGAAATGGTGTTTGTTGCCCGGAGCAGAGGCTACATTTTCTGACTCATCAGCCAGAGCCATACCTAAACTCAGCCAGTTTCTTTAGGGGGAAACGGTTCATTCAGAGGAAAAACCCTTGCCCTGGGTCAGAATGTGCACTGGCTTCAGGCAGAGGCCAAAGGTAGAACTGTGCCTAATCCAGGAACCGAGTTTATTGCAAGAACACTGTCAAACATGGGCAGACTGGCAACCGGATCATGAATGTGTGACCAGACGTTTCAGCAAGCCCCTGGGTTCACCATGGTGCTCTCCCTTTCCTCTCAAGGCAGTTGAAACTCAACTCCTGGAGGATTCCTGCTTTGGAGAAGAGGCATCATACCATGAAATCGTGTCTCTGACCCTTCTCATTGTGCAAACACCTGAGGGCGAGGGGCTGTTATGACGAGGAGAAGCCAGGAGGGAGTTCTGAGCTTCAGGCACAAACAAGGACCCAGGCCTTTGAGGGGCCCCGAGAGTGCGGCGCGGAGTATTGGACGTGGCCCCTTGCAGGGCCATAGAGAGGGGATTGGAAGATGGTGTGTCTGTTTTTCTAGGGTCTGTCCTCTGTCCACAAGTGCTCTAATGGGCACTCTACACGCTGGAGCTCTGCTACTCATTTTCGCACTCCGGCACCCAACACTTTTGTAGGATTTCAATGCCTTGTCGAACTATATAATAAGAATAATCTTTCACTCCTGAAGCTCATAGTTCTCTAAGAGTGTAAGTGCATTATACAGTTATTTCTTTAAGATCCAGGCATTTCATGGCTGCAAGCCCTTTGGTCTGAGTCATAGGCATCACAAATGCTTATAGCGCTAAGTCTTTAATGGGTCTTGAAAGAGAAGCAGTCATGAAGAAGCAGAAAGGTGAGCCTGGGCTTACGGAAGACTTTAGTGGGACCGGGATCCTCCTGCTAACCAGTATCCACCTAGCTCAGCCTGGCTTCAGAAATTTTGATCCCAAAACACGTAGGGATGGCCCAAACTAAAGCACAGGTGATGAGCGTCGACAGAGATTAGGAGAAGAATGTAAAGATGCTTAGGAGGTAGAATGGACAGGTAGGATAGACCAGCTTTCAATGGTTCCTGTTAAAGAACATATTGTATTCCAACACAATGATAACTGCGCTCCATCTTCAATGTGTAGATGAAGGATGGGATGCTCATTTAACTCCCAGCTTTGTGGTTTTTTTTCTCGCGCATGCTGCTTCCTCTATTAGGAGAACCCAACAGCACATGTATGATTCTTCAAAGCGAACAGTTGTGTTCAAGTTTGTACTTTCAAGCTCGGGGCTAATGGCTGTGTTTATTTGTAATTAAGCACATGGAAATAAGCTGTTGGGTTCAGAAGTATTTACAAAACACAGCAAATATTTACAAAACAGAAATATCTACAAAGGCACAGTTTGGTGAGTCTGGAAGGCCATTAGCCTGTTAAGGAAGGCAGAGTTTGGAACCTGACAGTATTACAATATCCTCACATTCTAGAAAATAAGACACAAGTAGGGTATGTTTAATCTTACTTTTCCTGTAGTGGTTAGCCTTCACGACGCTTTGCCAGTAAAATGAGAAATCACATCACTTTAAACGTGAGATCTCTAGGTGATAGAGAAGAAAACCATCATGGAACTAACTGCCATTTTATTTTATTTTATTTAAAAATCTTTTAATGTTTTATTTATTTCTGAGACAGAAACAGAGACAGTGTGAGCAGGGGAGGGTCAGAGAGAGAGGGAGATACGGAATCCGAAGCAGGCTCCAGGCTCTGAGCTGGCTGTTAGCACAGAACCCGATGCAGGGCTTGAACCCATGAACCATGAGATCATGACCTGAACTGAAGTTGGACGCTTAACCGACTGAGCCACCCAGGAGCCCCCTTAACTGCCATTTTAAGACATTATCAGTTCCTTCCCTGCAATCCCTGAATGTGCCTTGCTGGATCATTGCTCATTGTGTTTTTCAAAATCTCCACAAGAAAGCAGCTTTATTTCAAGAAGGCTAACATTTCAGGTGAGGGCTTATACTATTAAATGAAGGTTTAACCTTGACTGAGAAATCATAGCAGCAGGAAGCAAACACAAAAATTAAGCCGCCACACGCAGGAGACTCTTCTTTACACTTTGAGCAGGTGAATGGTTGACAATTACTGGTGTGATTCCAGCCCAAACTCCCAGAAAATCTGGTTTGGTGTGATGAGTTTACGTGAATGACTCCCTTGCTTCTCCATGTGTATCTAGCCACCGACTCAGAACGTCCATCTGTTTGTTTCATTTGTACCTCACACTCCACTTGTCCCCAAATGAGTTCATCACTTACCTCTCCAAACTGTTTCTCCTCCAGGGATCTTGGTAAAGTCACCATTGCCTCACTTTTTGTTTCCTTTTTTCTGTTAATGTTTAATTATTTTTGAGAGAGAGAGAGAATGTGAGCAGGGGAAGNGCACCCCATCCAACTACACAGACTCCACTCTCTCTATGAGAGCTAAGCCAGCCTTCTCTAGATTCTGTGAGCGCCCCATGCCCCCTCTGCCTTGGGGCCCCTGCAGGCATCATCTCCTGACTCTGGCAGCCTTCCCTCCCTCGCCCCTTCTGTCTGGCCAACCCTCACTTCCCTCCCAGTCGTCAGTGTACAGTGCTCTTCTTTCTAAAGAAGCCCCTCTTGATGCCAGCTGAGTAACATCTGAACCTTCCTTGCTGCCTCCGTAGCTCCAAGCATCTCTTTGAATTAGTCCTCATCACGTCTTCATTCATTTGCTACCTGTCCCCTGACTATCCACAACCAACTCTAAACTTAATGAGGCCCGGGCCTGTAATTGTGAAGCTAATAACATGCCAGATACATATTAGGGGCTCAGGAAACACTTGTGGACTAATTAATGGTTGACATAATGGATTGGCTCGTTGCTTTCATATCTAGGATGACTCATTTTTGGATCTCCCATCCACTGATGTCACATATTCTCTTGCCTGCCTTCCACTGACCACGTAAAGAACTAAATCAATAGAGAAAGGGGGAACAATGCCCCCTCCACTCCTTTTACTTGTAATTTGACAATTTCATTAGTTCTAACTGCTGAATGGGGCTGTTTATTTACTGGGAGAGTGCTTTCTCACACCTCAGTCTTTCCCTTATTCGAGATGTCTGGCTTTATATAGTAGTATCAATATGAAGCAGAAAAATCAAAGACAATACGTGAGGTCCCCTTTTCTCTATGCAATCAGTATCATGAAAAATTGAAGGTTATGAGAAGTTGTATGAAAAGAATAGGATATGTTTTACATGAAACCTTCTCATTAACAATATAAGCTGAATTACATTTATTTATTTATTTATTTATTTATTTTTCAATTTATGTTTTATTTATTTCTAGGAGAGAGAGAGACAGCGTGAGCAGGGGAGGGTCAGAGAGAGAGGGAGTCACAGACCGAAAGAGGCTCCAGGCTCTGAGCTGGCAGTCAGCACAGAGCCCGACGCGGGGCTCGAACCCACAAACTGCGAGATCATGACCTAAGCGAAAGTCGGACGCTTAACCGACTAAGCCACCCAGGCGCCCCTGAATTACATTTATACATACCTGTGAGTAGAGAAAAGATTAGATAGAAATTGTGGACACTTGTTATCTTTGTGATCTGACTGGCACCTCTTCTTTTTGGGAACTGCCTCCAAGAGCCGCAAGTGGTAGATCATGGGGCCCTGCCCAGGACGAGTGCGCCACGCGGGACGCTGCCCAGGACGAGTGCGCCACGCGGGGCCCTGCCCAGGACGAGTGCGCCACTAGCAGACATACAACCAGATGCGTGAGACTGCAGCGAAAGCAATCAGACTCCTTTCCCAAGGCTGGTGGGGAAGGTAAGAGAGAGAGGATCTCTCCCTCTCCCCGAATTACTGGTTCTAAAGAAAACATATGCCCAGATACCCATCAGGAGCACAGAGCCTGTGTAACAGAGGAGCCAAGAAGAACCTGAGAAAGAGAGAGAGAGAGAGAGTCTTGATATCAACAGCTGGTATTCTGTGTGCCGCTGAGGCTCACCACCACCCCTCAAACCTCACTATTGTTCCATTTATTTCCAGGGCTCTGTTCCTCCCTGGTGAAAATTATGGGCTCTAACTTAACTTCCCCCTCATTGCTCTTTGCCTTATTTGCATACTATTCCATAATGTGAACGTATGACAGTACATCATTCCTATATTGATGGGCGTTTATTGGATTTTTAGGGTTTTTCCACCATGATCAGTGATAATTTTGGCAAGAAACACCCTTGTGTGTTGGTCCTTATATACTGGTTTCTCTCTCCCTCTCCCTCTATAAATATATATAGAGAGAAGTTGTGTGTGTATTTCAATATACATATATACCTACATATACGTTTAAGTAGATGTTTTCAGTTTGTTTTCTAAAGAGGCTGTAACAAATCACATTTCCGCTGCCAACTGTAACATGAGCCTTATTCCCATATCTCTGCAGCAACAGGTCCCGCTACCGGTCCTGTTCACTCCTGCCTGCCTGAGAAGCATCAGTTGGTATCTGACTATTATTTCAACTTGTGCTTCCCGGACTCACCGGCCAGAGTGCTCACTTCTCCCACTGTCTCCGCAGCGGATGCTCGCCGTCTTTGTTTGCGACCCTGCATGATAAACACACAGTAACTCTTCCAGTGGCCCCTGTTTCCGACACATCCTTGCAGGGAAGAACCCCAGCTCCACGAGCCCTCCTCACCAGCCCCCCCCACCCAGTGTTCGGTGCACACACACTCCCTTGCCTCCCACCTTCTATCAGGCTGTGCATGATCAGAGCACAGCCAGTGACACAAGACTGCCCAGTCCACGTGTGCAAACCAGAAGAAATCCCTCTGTTTATATTCAGGTGTCTGCGCTTTACCTAAAGTGCATCACTCTGAATATTTAAAATATTCAGAGTATCGGGGCGCCTGGGTGGCTCAGTCGGTTAAGCGTCCGACTTCAGCTCAGGTCATGATCTCACGGTTTGTGGGTTCGAGCCCCGTGTCGGGCTCTGTGCTGACAGCTAGCTCAGAGCCTGGATCCTGCTTCAGATTCTGTATCTCCCTCTCTCCCTGACCTTCCTCTGCTCACGCTGTCTCTCTCTCTCTCTCTCTGAAATAAATAAATAAATAATTTTGAAAAATAAAATAAAATAAAATAAAATAAAATATTCAGAGTATGGTTTGGAAAGCAGGCCAAGGAAGACATTTATCTGGACTGGCTCACCCTCCACTCTTGCCTCAGTGATAACATCCTGGTCACCTTTTCCCATTGCAGCTTGGGAGCGAAGTCTATCTCGATCGCCAGCAGAGCGCCCAACTTGAGAGCCATGACCCTCTGGACCTAAAAATGTGTCTCAGCTTCAAATGCAGCTTCTTTTCTCTAGTGCCCATCCCCCCCCATCTCTGCCCCTGCCCCCATCTTTCCACAGCAGCCACGCACATCAGAATTCCACAGGAAAGGGAGCATCTGAGGAGCTCCTCAGGCAGGAGCCCAAGAAGACTGAGTGGATTTTTAGAGGCTTCTTTGCAGGCGCCCAGAAGCAGGCGTCCCAGACAGCAGGGAACCTTCGCACCGACGCCGCCTGGCCTGTTACCCACTCTGCTGGGAGGTAAAAGGGTTTCAGCTACCTTCTTCTTTCCTTTGCCCTTCTTTCCCCTCCCCTGTAACACATACAATTTAGTCATTAAAGTCATGGAGACTCTTCTGAAATTTCCCTTAAGTTTCCAAACCTATTGCCAACCTCCTCGCCTCATGTCTAGATAGATAAAAACAGGGCATACGAGGGCCTGACGCTCTGCTAAGCTCTTACAGATATTATCTCAGTTGAGTTCAAAAACAAGGCTAGACAGGAGCTTTCCATAGTATTTCCACTTACTGGGGAAAATGGAGTTTTAAACAGTTAAGTCACTTGCCTAAAGTCACAGTTAGTAAGTGGCGCACCCTGGATCTGAAACCACTCTTTGGGTCATGAAGGGCCCTTGCTCACCCTTCTCCAGCCATTCCTTGCTCTCGTTCTTTCTTGAGTTAAGGAGCCAGAATCTTCTCTCCTGGGCACCATTGCCCCTTGAACAGCGGTATCCTGATCAAGAGTCTTTTCCAGCCTTTTGTATCTGAAATCCTCTAATCACGTCTGCTCTCTGTCCCACTCTCTCCTGCTCGGGAATACTGTGGGGCACACACCCGACTCTCTGAGTTCATTTCCCTTCATTCTCTCTCATTCACTGCAGTTCAGCTCACTGGCCTTTCTGTCCCCGCAACATGCTGAGCTCAGTGACTTTACTCCGCTGTTCCTTCTACTTAGAATACCCTTTCCTGGGGCGCCTGGGTGGCTTAGTTGGTTAAGCATCCGACTTTCGACTTTCGCTTAGGTCATGATCTCGCGGTTCGTGGGTTCGAGCCCCGCGTCGGGCTCTGTGCTGACTGCCAGCTCAGAGCCTGGAGCCTGTTTCAGAGTCTGTGTCTCCCTCTCTCTCTGACCCTCCCCTGCTCACGCTACCTCTCTCTCTCTCTCTCTCCCTCCTAGAAATAAAAAATTAAAAAAAAAAAAAAAGAACACCCTTCCCTGTGTTTTGTGTGGCTATCTACTTTTGGTCCATCAGAGCTCAACTCAAACACTATCTTACAAAAGAGGCCATCCCTGAAACCCACTTGTTACTCTCCACACCATCACCCTGTTCTACTTGGCGCATTTCTAGGTACGAGGAACTCTGGCATTTATTTTTCGTATGTGTTTATTGTCTGTCTATCCCCACCAGACTGCAAACTCCCTGAGGTCAAGTCTTCATCAGCAGGCTCACCACTGTTTCTGCCATGAACTGCACAAGGCACATAGTAAATGCTCAAGAAATATTTGTTGGCTGACTGTTCACCAGAACGCATCTCAGTGAGCAGTTCATTTTCTCATCTGGGCTGCAGCAGGTCCATCCTGCCAAATCTACAGCTACCATTTCTTTCACAATTCCAGACTTAGGCTCTGAAGGTCATCTCGATTGGTTCCTCCTCATGATATCTGTTCAGTGTCCCTTTTCTAGAAATCTACAGAAGCTCATTTCTCACTCATTAGGGTTCTCATGTCTCATCACTTTTCCGATGCCATTCCATGTGGAGTGTCTCAGGCATTCTCTTTTTGTGGGTGCTCTTTCTCCACTATTCCAAGAAGATGAGACATACCAGGCAGTTTAAAAGAAAAATACAGGGGCGCCTGGGTGGCTCAGTCAGTTAAGCGTCGGACTTAGGCTCAGGTCATGATCTCGCAGTTTATGAGTTCAAGCCCTGCGTAGGACACTGATAGTACGGAAGCTGCTTGAGGCTCACTCTCCCTTTCTCTTCCCCTCCCCCACTTGCATTCTCTCTCTAAGTAAATAAGCAAATAAGTAAATAAATAAATAAGCTAGAAAGCAAGGAAGGAAGGAAGGAAGGAAGGAAGATATAGATGTAGTCCTCAAAGCAGTTTGTCCACAGCTTTGAATCCAAACTCCAAGAAATACCATCAGCCTCAGTCTTTTATTTGAAAAATGAACGTGGCATGATAATTAGTTGATGCTAATGACTCTGTCATGCGCCTAGTTTCTCTTAAGTCTGTGACTCTCAGTCTTTGGTAGAGGATGTTCAGAACATGCAAAAGGCCCTGATGTCATTGGTCCGACACTGTAAGCAGTATCAATAGCAAGTAACTCCAAAATCTAAGGGATTATCTTGAGTTAGCAAAACACTGGGGAGATAGCTGCGCTCCCCTAACTGGCTTTGTTATATTACTAATAAATATTCAATAGTTACAGTGAGTCCTCAGTATTCGCATACACTTTGCAAGTATAGAGCTGAGAATGAGGGGTAAATGGGTAAATGGTTGTACTGAGCTTACTATAGGTTCAGTGTGAACAGAATGATCAATTTACAGGACTTATCAGTGTACTTCTCCACTGGGTGTGTTACTTATTAGATCATAAATATTAACTAATGAAGTCAGATCCGGTTTTTTCCCTATATTTGCCCTAACCCACTTGAGATTTGTCACAAATCTCTGAAGTATTAGTTTTCCAACCTGAGTAACAAATTACCACAAATTTAGTGATTTAAAACAAACATGTCTTATTAGAGTAAAGATGTTTCTCAAGGCCTCTATTTTAATTATGTATTTGGCTTTGGGTCCAACTGACATCTTTACATGGTTCGAGTTGTTTTCAACTTCCTTTATCAACATTGCATTTTCTTGGTCCTCACTCATTTCTTCCTGATGAGATTTTAATATTTTCCTTTTGAGTAGCTGTGAACTTTTATATATTGAAGATGTATTATGATTTTGGGTCCTATTTGCTTTTTCTCAGTTTGTGGCTCCCTTGATTTTTTTTTTTTNTGTTTTTTTTTTTTTTTTTTTTTGGCTTTGTCCCTAAACTTCCAGGAGAACTTGGTGCCTTGCTGTATAGGCCTGGGTATCAAAGTACCACGGCCCCCTTACAGCCATTGCTGTAGTCCCTACCCTTGGGGGACAGACCTTCCCTCCTTGTCAGACCTCTCCAGTGACGTCACTTCCTGTACAGCCACCAGTGGTCCGAGCTAACAGCTTCTGTGTGCAGCAACAGTTGCTGAATCCACTTGCCCACCTAGCTTTCCAGGCAGCTGAGATGGCGTACTTTCTGTTTCAGCTCTCCCGGGATGACCCTCTAGGGTCTAAACACACCCAGAATGTAAAAAAAAAGCGGGGGGAGCAGTGATAGTTAACATAACGCCCAGGCAAAAATCTACAGCCAGTCCTCCGATGAGCAGGGATCCATGGTCACAACTCATTATAGGTTGCTTTGAAATATGTGTTTACGATAATTCCGTAGTGAATTTGGTTGTAATGTTGTTTTTCATTTGTTTATGGAATTGTTTTCAAGAAATTCCTCTTTTTTAATTCTCTCAATATAAGCTTCATAGTGAAGACTGCTGGTTTCTTCGAAACAGGAATACCTCAGTGCTTTGTTAACTTGGACGTTACCTAATAACAGAAAAATAATGTAGGTGTTTATAGAACTCTTAGGTGAACAATGTAATGTCAGTCATATGAACAGAGACTGTAAGAAGGAATATGTCTCTGAGAAGTTAGAAAATTCTCAAAGCAAAGGCCAGACTTAACAACTGTGCATAACCCCAGGGGAAGAAAGGAGGATACCCAAAGAAGGGAGATGGGGGCTCTTCAAGAGCCTTCAGAGTTTTGGGGGGTTTTGTGGTTTTTTTTTTTTTTAAATCACATCAAGTTACCAAGATCAAATCCAAAAGACTGGTGGGAACATCTAAGTATAGCTGCAGAATAGCCAGGACCCATGGAAACTTCTTAAAATGCAGTTGGTAACAAATAGGACTTTTAAATCTATGTCTTCAAAAGAAAGCTAGCAATTTACCAGGCTTCAGGGAAAATTGTATGATATCAGTAGACAAGAGAAGTCAGAGTTATTCAACTTTTTTTTCAGGTCTTCTAAGAAAGAATGGTTTTCAGATTGCAAATAATTGTTAAAAAGCTAATGTAAGTTTGGAATTCATTCCAGTATACTCCTCTATATCCCCATTAGTATGGAACATGGTAAAATTAAAAAAGAAAAACAGTTACTTTAAATAAATTCAGTCCTTGAGCTCACATTCCCTATATCCCAAAGTGTTAAAAAGCATTCAGATATAATCTTAGATTAATTATTATTTTGGGGAATTTGTTAGGAATGGAGAGGTGCCAAACCCAAGAAGCAAAAACTAGGCCAAATTGTAAAGGACTGTTCAACTTCAGACTATTAAGTATGATATTATTCTGTAGAAATCCTGGACTAGAACATTAAGCACATAATTTGTCTGCTTTTTTGAAAAGCGAATAGGATTCCTTCGAAGCAAATGGATTTTTTTCTTAAAGAACAAGTCATGTTAAACTAATTACATTTATTTTTCCTAAGCTGATAAATAATTAATGCATTCACAAATATTTATTGAGTCAGGCACCATGTGCCCGGAACTCTCCTAGAAAGCTGGAGAATTTTAGCAGGTAACCTAGCAGAACAAAACAGACTAGTCCTTGCTTTCTAGAAGCATACATTGTAGAGGTGAGGCTGGAAAAAAGTGAGTAGATCTATCATATGTTAATGGTGATAAATGCTGTGGAGAAAGATAAGCAAGATAAAGAGACTAAAAAATAAGAGGAAAAATACTGGAAAACTCTATTTTGAAATAAGTAGAACATTCCGCAGTAGCTGCATAACATGCATTAGGACAATACAGTGAAGTATGGATTACTGATGTGATGCTAGTTGATTGGCTTCTCCAAGCCCGACGTCCAGTAGTGGACATAGACACAGGCTGGTTGAGGAAAATGCCTCAGACTGTTTCTGGCTCATTCTTATTCCACACCAACATCTATGATTTTGATGGAGATGGTTAGAAGGCATCTTACCAAATATGTGGTGGAAAAACCTAAAAAGAACAATCAGACAAAACCAAGAGAAAATCAAAAGAAGGTAAAATGATGGAATAAGGGCCCTGAGAATCCATCCCTTTATACGAACAACAAGAACATTAGCAAAAATAGTCAAAATCCATTTTTTTCAGAACTCCAGAAATTAACGAAAACCTTACAACAATTTGAGAAGTATTTATTTGGCTGGCTGAGTCTTGGATGGAGCTAAAGGGTATAATATTAATTGAAATAAATCAGTCAGAGAAAAACAAATGCCATATAATTTCACTCACATGTGGAATTTAAGAAACAAAACAGGGGTGCCTGGGTGGCTCAGTCGGTTAAACGTCCAACTTCGGCTGGGGTCAGGGTCTCACAGTTTGAGCCCCGCCTTGGCTTCACTGCCGTTAGTGGAGAGCCTGCTTGGGATTCTTTCTCTCTCCCTCTTTTTCAGTCCCTTCCCCACTGGCACTTTCTCTCTCTCTCTCTCTCTCAAAATAAATAAATAAATACTTAACAACAACAACAAAGGAAACAAAACAAACGAGCAAAGGAAAGAAAAAGGAAAGAGGGTCAAACCAAGAAACAGAGTCTTAGCTACAGAGAACAAACTGATAATTACTGGAGAAGTGGATGGGGGATGGGTGAAATAGGTGCTGGGGATTAAGAAATGCACTTGTCCTGATGAGCGCTGGGTGATGTATGGAATTGTTGAATCACTGTGTCATACATGTGAAACTAATATAACACTGTATGCTAACTATACTGGAAATAGAACAGGATAGAATAGAATAGAATAGAATAGAATAGAATAGAATAGAATAGAATAGAATAGAATGGCTGACTCTTGTTAATAACAGCAAGCTTTATGGCACTTCAACTTGCACCATACTGATCCCCCTCTCCTCAGTTCTGAAGTAACCATGAAAACCAATAGCTTTGCAATTGCAGTACCATGAAAACTAGCAGCCCAGCAATCATTAGAGCTGAATAACTTTGGAGTTCTCCAAAAGTGTCATCCCCAGAGAACTGTCACTATTTGACATCTCTGGCAGTTCACTAGAAACTTCCACTTATAGGAATAACCTTTATTTCACCTGATTCAGAGTTTACTTGGTGTGAACACCTTTTCCATTTATCAAAACAACCAACAATTGTTTAACATCACATCTACCTGAGTCTGCAACAGCAGTTGGGGCAAACAAGAACTTGATCATGGGGCGCCTGGGTGGCTCAGTCGGTTGAACGTCTGACTTCAGCTCAGGTCATGATCTCGCAGTCTGAGTTCAAGCTGCACATCGGGCTCTATGCTGACGGCTTGGAGCCTGGAGCCTGCAGCCTGCTTTGGATTCTGTCTCCCTCTCTCTCTGTTCCTACCCCCCACCCCCACACTCTGTCTGTCTGTCTGTCTCTCTCTCTCTCCTTCAAAAATAAAGATTTTTTTTAAAAACCTGATCAAAGTATGTTTTTAAAATGTTAGACAATGAGGGACACCTGGCTTGCTCAGTCATTGAGTGTCCAACTCTTGATTTTGGCTCAGGTCATGATCCCAGGCTCGTGGGATTGAGCCTCATGTTGGGCTCTGTGCTGAGCATACAGCCTGCTTGTGATTCTCTCTCTCCCTCTCTGCCTCTCTCCCAGCTTATGTGCTCTTCTTCTCTCTCTCTAAAATATATGTATATGTATATATATATGTGTATATATATATATATATTCCCA
>NW_027527436.1:6661712-6719596 GCF_008692635.1 Crocuta crocuta | reverse complement strand
TAACGAGAGGTCTACAGCCAGCTTTATAAAGCTCTGGCACATTCCTGAGACTCTGTAAGGTCATGCACACATTCACAAGCTGGCACAGGCTCAGGAAACTCTGAGAACCCTAATCTCTCATCTCTGGCTGAACCTGAGGATATGCAAAAGCAGGAAATAAAGGCTAACATATCATTGTCAATTGCCTGCCACAGCATTAAAGATGCACCCTCTACACATACACAGAGCCTCTTGGCAAAGGCAGGAAGAAGTGCTGCTACAAGGTATGTAAGGAAATTTCTTCCCAGTCATTACTTGACCACTAAGCTAACTGAACAAAACCTTCAGTGACCATATGTGATGAAGAATAAAGGCTTTACATCATTAATCAGGAAAAATCACTAAATACTAACAACTACAACAACAAATATAAAAACAGCAGAGCCTGTTGAGGAGGGAAAGCAGAATCTGAAATCCAGAGTTGCCATATTATATATATTTTTAATGTCAAGTTAAAAAATAATTACAAGACTGTGAAAAAATGGAAATGTCTCATGCCCAAGCTAAACAAGTAGTCCATAGAAACTGACTCAGAGAGGGGCACCTGGATGGCTCAGTTGGGTAAGTGTCTGACTTTGCTGTTGGCTCAGGTCATGATCTCACAGTTCGTAGGATTGAGCCTCACATCAGGCTCTGTGCTGATATATTTAATCTGTGAGCACAGAGCCTGCTTGGGATTCTTTCACCCTCTCTCTCTGCCCTTCCTCTGCTCTCTCTCTCAAAAATAAATGAATAAAGTTAAAAAAAAAAAGAAAAGAAACTGTCCCAGAGAAACTACATACTTTGAACTTACTAGACAAAGACTTACAATGGGCTATTATGAATGTGTTCAAAGAACTAAAGGAAACCATGTTTAAAGGACAGAAGGAAAATATGAGAATGGATGTCACCTAAGAAAGAATGTCAATAAAAAAATTATTTTAAAGAGTTGAATAGAAGTCCTGAAGTTGAAAAGTAAAATAAGTGACATTTCTTTTGAAATACACTAGAGTCTCAACAGCAGATTTGAGTTACAAAATAATGAAGTAGTGAATTTGACATTAGGTCAATTGAGGTTCCCTGTCTAAGGAACAGAAACAAAAATGGATGACGAAAAATGAACAGAAATTCACCACCTGCACTAACATATGGGAGTCTGAGAAGGAGGCGAGGGGAACAGCAGAAAGGGCATTTGAAGAAATAATGGCTGAAAATGTCCCAAATTTGCTTAAAAAAAAAAACCCAAAACACATTTATCTACATATCCAAAAAGCTCCACCAGTTGCAAGATTTACACCCAGACAAATCCTAATAAAATTGTTGAAAGACAAAAAAAAATATCTGGAAAGTAGCAAGAGAGAAGTACTGATCATGTACAAGGAATTCTCAAGGCAAACAACTGCTTTCTTAATAGAAGTCATGGATCTTTCTTTAAATAGATATTTGAAAATATCCATTTTAATATCTTCAGCAGAAGAAATCCCTCCATTATTTTCTTCTTTATATTTAACTTTGTGATTGTTGTTATTCCTCAGTTGAATGCTTTATTTTTTAAATGTTTATCTATTTATTTTGAGAGATAGAGGGAGAGCAAGAGTGGGGGAGGGGCAGACAGAGAAGGAGAGAGAGAGAATCCCAAGCAGGTTCCTTACTGTCAGCACAGAACCCCACGTGAGGCTTAATCCCATGAGTCACGAAACCATGTCTGGAGCTGAAATCAAGAGTCAGTTGCTTGACCAACTGAGCCACCCAGGTGCCCCAGGATGCTTTCTTTTTAAGCCTTTTATCTCCTAAAAGATACACATTTTAAAACTCCAAAATTTCCTCTGAGTATTTCTCTGGCCATATCATTTGTTTTGATAACTTCTCTTATCATTTATTTCTAAATAGCTTTGATTTAGAAATAACCCCAAGAACTTAGAAAGACATTTAAAAATTTCCAAGTGGAGATATTAATATGTGTGTGTGATGGTCATTTTTGGCAATTTTTGTTTTTATTGCATTTCACTCAGCAAATACAACCTGTATGATTCCATTTATTTTGGGATATGTTATTTTATCTGTGGCTCAACATATGGTCTAATTTTTGTAATAATCTGTGTGTTTTAAAGAATAATCACCAAAGTTTAAAAATTTGGTGAAGGCCAAATTTTACATGTATTTATTAGGTATATACAGGTTATTCAAATGCTATTCTTATATCTTTATTTTTGTATATTTAATCTGATTTTTTGTGTATCTTCAGTTTCTCCTTGCATTTCTATTGGTTTTATTTTGTATTTGTTTGAAATTGCTGTCAGATGCTGAGGTTAACAACCTCTCAGTGCACTAGACTTTTAATCAATATAAATCCATTTCTTTTTCCTTTTAACCTTTGGCCCTAAATTCCATTTTATCTCATATATGTACTCTAATTTAAATTTAATTAAAAATTTTTGATAGTGTTATATTCACATATGCCAAACTTGAAAAGAATAAAGGCATATTCAGAGAAGTTGACTTTGCACTCTGGTTTACTCCAGCCATAGAATTTCCTTCCCCAGACACATGGGTTATCAGTATATTAAATATATTTCTGGATTTGGGAAGGGGTAGGGAAGGCTGGTTCACAAGCTCAAGCTGCCATCTTGATTCAGTCTCTGACTGTTATTTCAGTGCTGTGAATGCAGCCAGAGTATAATCTTCCATCAGTCTAGAGTTGCAAATTCTCACATCAGACCCTAAAAGAATTTCTTGTGATATCTCCACCTCAGGTCTTTGTGGTCTAGGAAAGGTATTTTTTAGTTTAGTGGTGGGAGGAAAGAGAGGAAAGGGTAGTGGGTATGGAAATGTTGACATAGGTTTGAGCCTTGACTTAACTCATCTTGAAGAAGTTTTCCAGTTTTTATTTCTTGAAGTGCCCACACATGAGTGATTGTCTAACATTTCAAGACTATGGGACTTAATAATTAACTGATCGATCAACCAGCAGTTTTGACTGATGCTTATTGTCTTAATGTAGATAACCATCATAGACACAAGCTAGTTCCCATCATTGGAGAGCTTAAAATTTACATGGAGCTAAAAATACTCATGAAACAAGTAATAACATGGAAAACATAAAATCAGTTCTATGCCTCGGGATGATCCTGTTGGTTTGAGAAAAGTGCTATTGGAATAGTTTACATAACTGATAGGTAGATGATAAATGGGAGAGAGAGAGAAAGAGAGAGAGTTATACATGGTTATAGGTACCTTCTATATACAACACTTTATTATGTAGTGTTGAACTCGTGTGTGTGTGTGTGTGTGTGTGTGTGTTATGTGTGTATTTCACAGAACTCAAATATATATCTTTAAATGGAGCATTATTTCCTGCTGGCTGTTCCTTGTATGTAGCATTTGACACACAGCCCTCTGATTTTTATGGGAATCACACCCAAAGCATGATTTATATTAACGGACCATATAGAGTTGCTGATACTTTGGACCGCAGATGGAGAATTAACTCTTCTCCCATTCATTTACCACTTTCTTAATTTTCTCTCCATTCTTAATCTCATTCTATCTTTTCTTTCTCCTTCTCTCTCTCTCTCTCTCTCTCTCTCTCTCACTGCTTCTTTCTTTCCCCACTATCCTTCACCCACCAGGCCTGATGTATTCCCAGCAAGGACTCTGAACAAACCCTCCTCTGTGGGCCTCCCTCCTGAGAAATTAGGTGGCTGGGTCAATGCCTCTGATGCCTATTTTTACACTCATGTTTGTCCGGAGTCTGACGTGGTTTATCACAGCCTCTCCAAAGGCCCATTGTTCAGCACTTCAAGAAGAATGTTGTTATATTGACTGTTAGTGCGTCAGCCCGGCTCTCTCTGGAGGAACTTTTGGATGAAATTAGATAATTTCCATTAGGAGACCGTGCATTATTAGTCCCCGGTGCCAAACTGGAGAATGAGCCAAGATGACTATTTCTGGCCAGGCTCACCTCAGGAAGGAACCTTCTCGGCTTTAATGGGATTTTGCTATTGTTGGTTGCCTTCTGTTTGACACCAGGCCAGCCCCGGGTTGGAAATTGTTTAGAAAGCTGCATGAAATATAATAGAACCCCAGCCATTTGCTGAGGCACATTCCTGCGCAATGTTTATTTTGAAGAAGGGAAAAAAATATATTGTCCTTGGCAGACAACAATAAAAAAAAAAAAAAAAAGCTGTAACTTGAATCTCTGACCATATGCTTCTTGTTGCCAGCGGTGTTTAAAAACTCCCTGCTGGTATCAGAGAATTTCACACTGAAGTGATAAATCTCTTGTAATATTTATAAGCATCTTCCTTATAGACCCAGGAAGATATTTAAAGTCACCAAGGCCTTCAAGGCTGAGTTTGGAATGGGTGGGCGAGGAGGAAGAGATGGGTGCTGAAATGCTGTTCCAGGCTCACCCTGGTCCCAGTCTGGGCCCAGAAGTCAAGTCCACAAAACCCCTCTGCCCTGCAGTCTCGTTAAGCCCTTTGTCTCCCAGCTAGAGGAGCTGAGTCTCTGTGAGCTGGCTTTGAAGCCAGGCAGGGCGGTACAGATTAGCTCCTCTTCACTCTTGAGGACATTGTAAACATCAGCCTTTGAGAAACATGGTGGGGTTTTTGTTTTTGGTTTTGTTCCGCAAAAGCTGGCTCGCCCTCAGAGTTGACTTTGGAGCGAAAGTTGTCTCTATTTTGGCAGTACTTGTGCACGAACTGTCTAAGGATATTGAAACCTTGGACATTTTAAAATGAGATTCAAATCCCTAAATTGCTTTCTTACATGTTTGGTTAGTGTCACAGTCTTGGCCTTTTTGTATTGTCCAATCCTTGTAGGCTCAGTGTGCACATGTGAAAATGGTAAACGGAATGAAACAAAATAAAACCAAAACCAAAACAAAACAGAAAACCTTAAGGTAGGGTCTCAGTAGATCACCCTTGAAAAGGCGATCAGATTCCATTTATAAGAGTTCCTTGGTTGAATAGCAGTTTCCCAAGACTGTTTAAAGATAAAATCTTCACGTCTAGAAGCTAATTCCATCAATTGACATTAGGATGTCCTCAGACATGTTGCTTCCTTTCAATTATTTGGCATTAACCTTGGCCTTTTCCTCTTTAGCTCTTTCAATAAATAATATGTACAACTAAGTCTTCATTGTCAACAACAATGGGGGAGAGGGGAAGTAGAGATAATTAAAAGATAATTGCCAAAGCTAGTCACCAAATCAACTTTAGACATGAATGTCGCCTTTTTCCCATGAAATCTTGCATTGGAAATGCTGACCCGTGACCAAAACTGACTGATGGGTGGTAGGAGAGCCCTGCACGAGAGGAAATGGATACACAGAGTTCCAAAGTGCATGTAGCTCACAAACAGAACCTTCTCTGGCCCTGCCTGCATAATGGAATGGGGTCCTGTTTTCACCTGAAGGAGGCCAACACGTCCACAGGCACCAGGAATGAGTTCCACACGACAGGTGGACTTTTAAGACGGCGCTCCAATACCACTCCTGGGTGTACATGTCCAATATGATCCCCTCCCCTTGAGTGTGGACAGAACCTGTAAGTAGGGTGGGGTTTCACTCTTGTGATTAAGGTAATTATAAGGTGAAGATGGAGAGATTTTGCAAATCAAATGTAATTGAGATCTCAAATCAGTCAGTCTGGGGTTAAGCAAAAGGGAGATTATCTTAAGTGGATCTGACTTATCAAGCGAACAGCCTTTTCAAAGGAAGCCTCAATCCTTCCTAGAAGACAGATATTCTCCTCCTGGCCTTGAAGAAGCAAAAAGCTATGCTGTGAACTCCCTGTGGAGAGGGGCAACATCTAGGAGTTGAAGAGTCTTACAGCTGCCAGGACGTGAATTCTACCAACAGTCTGAGGGAGCTTGGAAGAGGAGGCTGAGCTCCAGATTATCGTAACACAACAGGCCAGTATCTCTGACTGTAGCTTTGCGAGACCTTGAGCAGAGGACCCAGCTAACCTGTGTCCAACAGCAGCTGTGGGATCGTCATGGGTATTTCTTTAAACCACTGCATGTGTGGGTATTTTGTTATGCAGCAATAGATGACTACTACACTGCCCCAGGGACAGCTTGACCAGTTTTGAAATGGTAGAAGCTCTACCTGAAACCTGCTATTGCTGCAGGTAAATCCGTGACAGCCCATCGATGGGGATGCACCCGTGGTGGGCAGAAGACATTTCAGGGCCCGTGCCTGATGTCTCTCCAGTACTTTCGGTGGCACTTGGCTGCCTTCCTGGAGTCCCTGAGGTCCTGATGGACCATTGGCCACTTTTTTGTTTCTTAAGGCAGCACTGTGGATAGTCCGGGGAAATGACATATTTTGAGGCCATACTTGCCTAGGTTTAAGTGCCCTTTCTGGGGCGCCAGGGCGGCTCAGTCAGTTAAACATCCAACCTCAGCTCAGGTCATGATCTCACGGTTTGTGAGTTCAAGCCCCGTGTCGGGCTCTGTGCTGACAGCTCGGAGTCTGTAGGCTGCTTTGTATTCCGTGTCTCCCTCTCTCCCTGCCCCTCCCCTGCTCGTGCTCAGTTTCTCCCTCTCTCAAGAATAAACATTAAAAAAATTTTTTTTAATGACCCTTCTGATATTTGTTAACCATGTAACTTGGTCGGGTCATTTAATCTCACTGAGTCTCAGACTTGTAAATGGAGAAGATAATGTAATTTCCAGGGTTATTATGAGAAGCAAGTGAATTATCTGTATGAAACACCTGGCCCAGAGACTGGACTCCCACATGTGCTACATATGTTCATTTTCTTCAAGACTTAGCTTGAGCTCGGGGGGAACTGCCAGCTTCGAGTCTGCCTCTGCTGCTTGCTGGTAAGTCACTTAACTTTCTGCTTCCGTATTCTCATGAGAGAAATGAAAATAGCATTAGTACTTATTGTATTTGGTTATTGTAAGGATTCAAGAAAATAATCCTGGGGTGCCTGGAGGCATCAGTTGGTAGAGCGACCGACTCCTGATTTTGGCTCAGGTTGTGACCCCAGGGTTGTGGGATCAAGCCCCACATCAGGCTCTGTGCTGGATGTGGAGCCTGCTTAAGATTCTCTCTCTCTCCTCCTGCCCCTCTCCACATGTGCACACATGCTCTGTCTAAACAAACAAACAAATAAACAAATAAGTTTAAAAAACTATATAGAAAATAACCCAAGTAAAGCACTTATCACTTGCCTGGCACGTAGTCACATTAGTTTATTATTGTCACTCATTTCCCAGTTCCCAGACTTGAATGCATCATTTCCTACTCCTTGATCTCATGCACTTTGATTGATGGCTAAGATACCACTTCTCAGATTCTGAAACACATGTAATATAATAAGTCACATGCATTTCTTTCTCTCCCATTCCACCTTTTGCTTTTTTGAGGCCGAAGTCATGACTAATTCATTTCTTCAGTGCACACAAAGCTTTGCCCATTGCCTTCCACAGAATAGAAGAAGATCAAGAGGTATTGACTTGATCAAATTTTCTTTTTTTTTTTTTTATGAGCTGCTCCTGTAAGACAACAGCTTTTTTTAAAAATTTATTTCTAGGAGAGAGAGAGAGAGACAGCTTGAGCAGGGGAGAGTCAGAGAGAGAGGGAGTGACAGACTCCGAAACAGGCTCCAGGCTCTGAGCTGGCAGTCAGCACAGAGCCTGATGCGGGGCTCAAACCCACGAACCGTGAGATCATGACCTAAGCAAAAGTCGGACGCTTAACTGACTAAGCCACCCAGGGGCCCCGAAATTTTCTATTGAAGTAAAAAGAACCAGGATCAGATAGGAGCTAATTATGGAATCCAAGAAACAGTAGTGACCCTGTAGGATCATTTGGTCCTTCCTTCTTGGTAGATCAAGTCAGCCAAGAACAATGCATCTCTAGTCTTGGTTGAAAGATCCCTACCTAAGTCGTTGTCCATTCCATTCATTAATCAACCAATCGAGCATCTGTTTCTAGAATATATATCTAGTAGATGCTGTGGCGGTGCAAACCAAGAGGTCAGAAACAGATCTCTGCCCCAGAAATCTTCTTTTTTTTTTCTTTTTAAAGTTTATTTATTTATTTTTTGGGGGGGGGACAGCAGGAGCAAAAGAGAGAGAATCCCAAGCAGTCTCCACACAGTCAGCATGGAACCCAATGTGGGACTTGAACCCACAAACTGTGAGATCGCGACCTGGGCCTAAGTCAGATACTTAACCAACCAACGAAGCCACCCAGTCTCCCCAAGCTTCTTGATACCACAGGGAACATGGTCCCTAGACCCTGAGCTCTTTTCCCTCTTTGTCCCTCTCTCCCTGTTGGGGCTCTGCTCACATCCTCTCCCCTGAACCCGGGACAGCTGTTCCCCATCCTCAGCCACATGACCCTCACACAGTTAAGGCCCATTACGCGTCACTCCTCAACCCTTGCACTGCTTAAGCTCTGCCGCTGAAGCGGGGATATTGATGACGACCTGCGTGGCCGGGCGACGCTGAGAAATAACTCATGGAAATGGCTGCGTGGTGCGCGGAAAAGGCCAAAGAACGAGGCCGAGCGCTTTCCCCAGCACTCCATTCATTTTCAAGGGAAAGCAGGTCTGGATCGGAGCTATAAAAAGAATGTCGAAGATAAAGTGGGCCTCTCTCCCCACTTCGAGGTCTTTGTTTTCAGTGAGGACCCAGGCACTTGCCCGCCTCCTTTCAGACTTTATCACAGCACATTCCTCATCTGCTCTTTTATTCACGCGGGCTCATTTTCATTGTCTCCTGCTCAGAAGTGTTTGATAAGAATCTAGCCGAGTGGTATTAGGAAAATCCGCTGTTCAACAAAGGAATCTACCATTGTGCCCCCAGCACTTCAAAGCTCGCACAATATCTTATTTTTATTATTTCTTCTTTTTTTTTTCAAAAGCATGAACAATGTGTTTTGCATCCTAGACGGTCTGTGGGAAAATGTAATTCTCGTCAGTTGCATCCTGAGCCGCCGTGAGTGACAAAATGATATAGTAATTCATGCTAAGGTTTGTAAACAGCTTTAAGTTCTTTTTCCTTTTACTGTAACGGACAGCGGGACCAATTACACATCACTCAGGGCGTCGGTAGAAGCCAAGGGTCAGAGGTCACACATAAATTATTCAGACTTAATGTTAGAACATCTTTGTTTAATTCTTCACTCAGTGTAACTGAGTTTAGGTGTGAGGGGACTGAAAAGAGCCTAGATTGTCACAGAAAGGGGTTAACGTGCCCACCAGACACTAGAATAAGGACAGTAACAGGGACTAGACGAACGATATGGACAAAGAAGCTCAAGAGGATTTAAATTTTTTTTTTATGTTTATTTATTTCTGAGAGAGAAAGAGAGACAGAGTGTGAGCAGGGGAGGGGCAGAGAGCGAGGGAGACACAGAATCCGAAGCAGGCTCCAGGCTCCGAGCTGTCAGCACAGAGCCCCATGCGAGGCTCAAACCCACAGACTGTGAGATTGTGACCTGAGCCCAAGTCAGATGCTTAACCGACAGAGCCACCCAGGCGCCCCTCAAGTGGATTTTAGACCCAGCTCGGGCCTCGCAATTCTCTAGATCACTCTGAACATACGTGGGACTCGTTTCACAGATCAGGATTATCAAAACAAAACTGATGCGACATTACAGACCCCAGGAACTAAGAGGAAATACCGCAGATGGCAAGCAAGTATAAACTGAGAGGCAGCGATACAGCTGGTCGTGCGATGCAGTCACAGAAGCAGAATGAATAGTGGTTCTTCCAGACCCTTTCATCTCCACCAACCCCTGGGCCTTCTCCAGCGGCACGTGATGAGCACTTACTCATCCGGCTTAGTGTCCTGGATGCGAAAGTGAGGGCCCAGAGTGTTCCTGCTTTATCCAGACTGTTTACCCAGAGTCTAGCGAGGTGCTGGGTGCTCAGTAAGTGTGTGTTGTATGAATGAATTGATAAATAAAAACCTGAGTCTAGGGGCGCCTGGGTGGCTCAGTCGGTTAAGCATCGGACTCTTGACATTGGCTCAAGTCATGGTCTCATGGTTCTGTGAGATCGATCCCTCTGTTGGGCTCTGTGCTAACAGCACGGACGGAGCCTGCTTGGGATTCTCTCGCCATCTCTCTCTGCCTCTCCCCTGCATGCATGCACGTGCTCTCTCTCTCTCAAAATAAATAAATAAAAACTTAAAAACAACAACAACCCTGAGTCTAAGAGGCATCTCAATACTTCCTTTCCTTTCTTCCATCAACCCTCTGCTTTGTTTTTGCTGTTGCTGTGATGTGGCTGGAGACCAGCGGCAAGTATTCAAATAATTAAACCTCTTTCTCTGCCGTGTCACACGGTCATCATCAGTGCCTGCAAGGCTCCTTCCTTAGTTACATTTTGCTGTGTTACCTCCTCCCCCTACTTCTCCAGCCTGACTCCCATCCCCCTCTCCTCATCCACCCCAAGGTATCCAATTTATGGTCTTACTTATGTGCACCCATGTAAATACTGAGGTTTTATCACTATTTATGTGTGTTTCATTCACACATTCACTGTGCATCTCAGTCTGTTTCTCAACAGGCGATGGTATATGATAAAAATCTAGTCATGTTGTTATATGTACATACATGATTTTTAATCTGAAAGAGAGAGAGCAGAGGAGGGCAGAGAGAGAGAGAGAGAGAGAATTCAGTGCTCAGTGCAGAGCCAGACTAGGGGCTCGATACCTCAGTGCTAGGATCATGACCCCAGCTGAAACGGAGAGCTGGATGCTCAACCAACTGAGCCACCCATGCATCCCTGTATATACATATTTTTAATTCTGACAATCACCTTGTATTCCATCATTTGTATATACATACCATCTTAGACTTGCCCATTCCCTTAAGAATGGGGGGGCGCCTGGGAGCTCAGTCAGTTAAGTGTCTGACTTCCTCTCAGGTCATGATCTCCCTGTTCCTGAGGTGAAGGTGCACGTCGGGCTCTGTGCTGATGGCTCAGAGCCTGGAGCCTGCTTTCAATTCTGTGTCTCCTTCTCTCTCTGCCCCTCCTTCACCTGCTCATGCTCTGTCTCTCTCTCAAAAATAAATAAACATTTTTAAATGGACAGATGATTGCCTTGAGCTCTCCACTATTTTATACTAAACAGTCAACTCTTTCTCCATTGATTTTGTGAAGAATTTCCAATTTTGATGATTTCAAACTTACAGAAATATTGAAAGAATAGCACAAGGAATTTCCATCCAGTCTACCCAAATTCACCAGTTATTTATATTTTGCACCATTTGCTGTATCTATCATCTCTATAAAATGTGCTGTTTTAAACATTTATGAGTAAGTTTGCAGGGGTGCCTAGGTGGCTCAGTCAGTTAAGCACCCAATTCTTGATTTCAGCTCAGGTCATAGGATTCTCTCCATCTCTTTCTAAAAATAAATAAATAACCTTTAATTAATTAATTAAATAAAAATAAGTTTGGAGATATCTTCAGGCCCCTTTACCCTCAATATTTTAGTGTCTATTTCCTTAAGAGCAAGAACTTTCTCGTGGGTATCATGGTTTTATTATCAAAATCAGGATATTAGTTACTGACATACTGTTACCTAATTCAGAGTGCATTTTCAAATTTCATCAGCTGTGCTACTAATGGCATAACATTATCATGCTTTCCCAATCCAATACCCAGTCCAGGGTCATGCGTTTTGTGTTTCTTTAATCTCCTTTTTTTTAAAAAAATAATCTCTACACCCAATATGGGGCTTGGCCTCACAACCCCAAGATCAAAAGTCACGTGCTCTATTGACCAAGGTAGCGAGGCACCCTCTCTTTAATCTCCTTTAATTTGGAATATTTCTTCAGCCCTTTTCTCAAGCTTCACATATTTGAAAAGTGAAGAACTGTTATTTTGTAAAATATTCTTCAATCTGGCTTATCTAAGTTCCCTTGATTTAAGGTGGTGCCTGCCACACTTCTCCACTGTAACGCTAGAATTTTTTTCCTACCTAAATAATAAGTAATGTATTTGAAGACCCTTTGAGACCATGTAAATACTCTGTTCCTCTCCAAACTTTTGCTCATTAGTTTTAGTGTCCATTGAATATTTTCTTTTTCTTTTAAGGTTTTTAAAAATTTATTTCTTTATTTTGAGAGAGAGAGAGAAAGAGAAGGGGGCACAGAGAGAGAGATAGAAGAGGGGAATCCCAAGCAGGTTCCACGCTTTCAGTGCAGAACCCGATGCAGGGCTCAAACCCACAAACCATGAGATCATGACCTGAGTCAAAACCAAGAGTCAGATGCTTAACCAACCGAACCACATAGGCGCCCCCACTGAGTATTTTCTAATTCCATCGTGCCTTCTGTCATAAGAAAGAGCTTGCTCTTTATCCACATATATATATTTATTCATTTATTTATTCATATCAGTATGGATTGGTAGATTCTCATTTTATTTAATGAGCTCAATCCTTTACTGTTTTTCCGTATTTTGATTACAAAACTGTCACAGATTTCATTAGTAACAGCCACTTCAAACTAGTTTCAATATCATTTTGACATATCCCCATTATTGGTTGAACACATCCTGACTTTGTGTCACAATAAGATGCTCTGGATTCATCTTAGAAATTCCTGCCTTGGGGCACCTGGGTGGCTCAGTGGGTTGAACACCTGACTTTGGCTCAGGTCATGATCTTACAGTTCGGGAGTTCAAGCCCCACATCAGGCTCTGTGCTGACAGCTCAGAGCCTGGAGCCTGCTTCAGATTCTGTGTCTCCCTTGCGCTCTGTNCTTAACCGACTAAGCCACCCAGGCGCCCCTAAAAAATTTTTAAAAAAAGAAATGCAGGGCTCAAACTCACCAACCAAGAGAGCATGACCTGAGCTGAAGTCAGAAGCTCAACTGACTGAGCCACCCAGATGCCCTGTAATTCAAACTTTCTTATGTCTATTGTTTGTATTATATATCATCATCTGCTCTTTACTGTCAAACTATCTGTGTTCTTATATTTAAGGTACTTCTCTTGTAGACAGCAGATAGTTTGGTCTTGCTTTTTTATCCATTCCCACAAATTCTGCCTATGAAATTGATCCATTTACATTTGATTTAATCATCGATGCGTTGGATTCAGGTCTACCATTTGCTCTTTGTTTTTTATTTCTCCCATTTTTTTTATTTATCCGTTCTTCCTTTTCTGACTTCTTTTTGATTGGTTCAATATTTCTCTAACATTCCACTCCTCTACTGGCTTTTCAGCTTTGCCTCCTTGCATTTTTTTTTGTTTGTTTGTTTGGCTGGTTTTTGTTTTTTGTTTAGTAGTTGTTTTTCAAGATCCTTAACTAATCACTTAGAATTAATATGAAAATATAAGTGAACATAAAACATATTATGAACTATAAGAACAGCACAACAGTATAGTTCCACTTACCCACCTCCAGCCTTTGTGCTATTGTTATACACATATTACATCCTACATATTATAAATCCCCAAATAGAGTACTATAATTTGTGCTTTAAACAGTTATACATTTTCAAGAAATTACTGGAAAAAAGAGGTACTTTCAACATAACCACTGAGTTCTAATTTCAACTATTATTATTTTCATATTCAGTATTACCAAATGGAAATATGGCTCATATTCATAAGTTATTATTCCTGCTTCATGTTTTCAATATTCTTCATTAGGGCTTTGAAAATATTTATTAAGTTTACTTTACGTTCCTATTCCTCCCTGTTCATTAATTCTGCTTCCTCTGGTATATGTTGTTCAGTTTTTGTCCTTTCTTTCATGATGTTTGTGTTCCTTGGAGGTATCTCTCTCTTTTTTTTTCTTCTGAATTTAAATCCACTGGAGACTCCAAGAGCCCTAGACTTCATGACATCCAAGTGAGTTGGAAGATGGAGACTCTCCCCAGGCACTTCAAGATGATGTTAAAACTTCACTATAATCACTACCTATGTAACTACCCCTTCAGGAAATGCCTAGAACCTCTACCCTGGACCTGCTCTTTTTCAGAGACGATCTTTCTCTGTGGTCATCACCCAGCCCAAAGCATCAGCAGGGATGTTTTAATGAAGGAGGACTCAGAGGGGGCTGGCTAGCCTCCACTAACATTTCTAAGCAAAATCTAGGATCATATTCTGCTGCCTTCGAGATACACAATTATCTGTTGTTCTGTAAGGTCTGTGTGGTGGTCATGACTCATCTAAGTAAATATGAAGGAGAGAAAAAAATCCAGTTGGAAAGCACTTTCCTGGCACAATTGTTGTGCCTTCCTTCAGGGTTCTCCAGAGAAACAGAATGAATAGGTGATCTATCGATCGATAGACAGATTGTAAGGAATTGGCTCATGCAATCATGGAGCTTAATAAGTCCCAGGACCTATAGTCGGCAAGATAGGGACCCAGGAGAGCCAAATTGTTGACCTTCCCCAAGTCTGAAGGCCTGAGAATCAGGGAGAGCCAATGGTTTAATGTTCAGTCCAAAAGCAGGTAGGCTCGAGACCAGAGAAGAACTACATTTCAGTTCAAGTGTGAAGGCCAGAAAACATTGATGTCGCAGCTCAGCAGTAAGGCAGAAGGGGTGTCCTCTAAATCAGACTTTTTTGTTTCATTCACGTCTTTGATTCATGCACTTTGAGGAGGGAAATCTTCAGTCATCTACAGATTTAGATATTGATCCCATCCAGACACACTCAAAACAGTGTTTGGCCAAACATCTGGGCACCGCACAGCCCAGTCGAGTTGACGCCTAGAGGTAACTGCCATCCATGCCCTGTGTGTGACACTCGCACCCTTCCACTTTACATTCCTGTCTCCACCCTCACCAGGATCCCTAGACTTTTCTCATAAGCTCCGGGATCCAGCAACTCCCTTTCACTTCTCCAAGACTGGGGTCTGGGAGGAAGCCAGCACCCTGTGCTAGCTGGCCATCTTTTGTGGAACCAGAAGCTCTCAGAGTTCAATTTCCACCTTCTTTAGAAAACCCCTGATGGTGAGTCATTTCTTTAAAAGGTGTGAAAGCCTCATTAGCAACTTTCTCAACACTTAACACTTCTCGAATGTTTAAGAAACTTGATATTTACCAAGTTTTGTTTGGTTGAGGTTTTGTGCTTTGTATTTGGTAAGTGAGTTCTGATAGTTTAAATTCAATATAGTAGCCATATGAGAAATGGGACGGGTCACGGGCCAAACACAGTCAGCTATAGGAAGTGGAAATTCTCAGTAAGGCAGTTAATAAGATTCACTGAATGATAAATACAGTACATGTAGCAGGCTCTTAATCCCAGAGGAAAATGATTTTATAGACTCAGCATTATTCAGGGCACCCAGATTTCCCCTTCCCCCAAGGAAGCACTCCCCAGTTCTTCATCCAAACCTCCCTTTGCTACCCTGTGCTCCTTTTCCTGATAGATATCACCAAAGCCCCAGTTAGAGAATGCTGCTGGGTGAATGGAGAAGTGCAGAGCTTCAGCTTAAAAAAAACTGAAATCCAAATAAATATGTCTGGGGCACCTAGGTGGCTCAGTCAATTAAGCATCCGACTTTTTGCTCAGGTCATGATCTCATCATGAGTTGGAGCCCCATGTCATGCTCTGTGCTGACAGCTCAGAGCCTAGAGCCTGCTTCAGATTCTGTGTCTCCCTCTCTCTCTGCCCGCCCCTCCTCTGCTCCCACTTTATCTCCCTCTCCCTCTCTCTCAAAAATAAATAAATATAAAAAAAATTTTTTTAAACAAATAAGTATACCAAGTATCAAAGTGCTTTTAAAACCTTGATCTGGACTCTGGTGTGGTCTGTTTGTTTGTTCTTTTATTTTTTAAATTTTATTTTAGAGGGAGTGAGAGAGCAGGAGAGAGGGACAGAGGAAGGGAGAGAATCCTAAGCAGACTCCACACTCAGTGCAGAACCCAACTCAGGGCTCCATCCCATGACCCTGGGACCATGACCTGAGCCCAAATCAAGAGTCAGATGCTCAACCAACTGAGTCACCCAGGCGCCCCTGGTCTGTATTTTATGTTGCACTTCAAATGCGTTAATCAGTCTCTTGGTTCTTGAGGAAGAGGGGAGGGGATGAGATTTCCACTCACTGCCCCATCCCTTGTTCTGTTCTGTGCAGAGCAGAGCTCTGGCCACTCTTGTAGAAGGAAGCATGCTTAGGTTTGGTCACATGCTTCTTTATGGTTTCCTTCCATGAGGTTGCCAGGACTCAGATGGTGAAAGTCTGAAAGAATTCTGGAAATCTGCAAATCACCTCTCATTCTACAGGGATGGGGCGAGACTAAGGCCTAGATGGAGTCAGTCATTTGCTCAAGATCTCACAGTTGCAGAGGTGGAAGCCAGGTGATCTGACTCTTCATCGATAGTTTTTCCACTAATAATGATTGTTAAGATCTGCCCTTTATTTTATTTTAAATGTTTATTTATGTTTTGGGAGAGGGCTCAAATGAGGGAGGGGCAGAAAGAAAAGGGGAAAGAGGATCTGAAGCAGGCTCCACACCCTCAGCACAGAGCCCCATGTGCTGTGCTAGAGATCCGAACTAGCAGCTTGTGACCTATGCAGACGTTGGATGCTTCACCAACTGAGCCACCCAGGCGCCCCTAAAATCTGTCATTTAAAGCTCTCATCTGTTAGGGACGCCTGGGTGGCTCAGTTGCTTAAGCATCCAGACTTTTGATCTTGGCACAGGTCATGATCTCACAGTTGGTGAGACTGAGCCCCGCATCAGGCTCTGTGCTGACAACACAGAGCCTGCTTGGGATTCTCTCTATCTCTCCCTCTCCTTCTGCCTCTCTCTCTCTCTCTCTCTCAAAATAAATAAATAAAACATTTTTTTTAAAAGAAAGAAATAAAGCTCTCGTCTGTTAAATGGAGTTAGGTTTCCCATCCTGAATGAATGAACAACCTTGGTTTTCAGAGATAAGACTTTTATTCTTATTTGTTTCCGTGATTTTCCTTCACATTTGGGGGGGACACGGGGGTGATGGGTAAAGGGTAGAAATAAACAGCCCAATTTGAAACATTCACATTTGACTTTTATTGTTGTTTCACTTTTTAAAGTTTATTTATATTTATTTTGGGGGAAGGGGAGAGGGAGAGGAAGAATGGGAGGGAGAGAGACTCCCAAGCAGGCTCTGCACTGCCTGCTCAGAGCCCCACATGGGGCTGGAACTCACAAACCATGAGATCATGACCTGAGCTGAAATCAAGAGTAGACTCAACTGACTGAGCCACCCAGGCGGCCTTTGCATTTTATTTTTTTTGGGCCAAAGTGTTTCTTTCTTTTTTTATTTTTTAATGTTTGTTTGTTTGTTTTGAGAGAAAGAGAGAGAGAGAGAACAAGGGAGGGGCAGAGAGAGAGAAGACAGAAGATCTGAAGCTAGCTCTGCAATCAGAGTGCAGAGCCCCATGTAGGGCTCGAAGTCACGAACTCTGAGATCGTGTCCCGAGTTGAAGTCAGATGCTTAACCGAATGAGCCACCCAGCCCCTGGTCAAAAGTGTTTCTAAAGCCGGGATTGAGAGAGATGAAGGTAGACCCCAAGAAGACCCTCCCTCGCTCACAGCCCTGAACGACATACAATCAGTGGGCTAGCACAGGCCCAGCTCAAGGTCACACTGGGATTCCTAATTTTCAGTGTGTTGCATCTTAGTTACCTGCTCTCCCTAGCTTCCTACATAGGACCAGCTCATGGTAGGTGGCAGCTATTTATTAAATGACTAAGCGCACAGATAAGTATTACAGGTTTCATAAATACCGAGTAGAATGTATAAAGGACCTAATATGTGTCCTCACACACAGATAGCAAAACCAGCAGCCACAGGTTAAATCTGATCTGCAAACTTTTGTCTTTAGCCCATATCGTGATTTTTTTTGAAACTGAGCCACATTTAACTCAAAAATACTGGTTCCCTTGAAAAATCAGCAGAATATCTAGCAACACTGCATACTTATTCCAGAATGATGCCACCTGGTCTGAGCTGAGTGGAACTTAGATACCCTTCAATGGAACGCAAGCCCAAAGGTGACTGTGTCCCTACCTGTCATACTGGGTGGCTTGTGCACCTCACCCAGACATCTTCTCTCATGTGTTGCATCCTGGAGGTGTTTACGTCTCAGCCTGGACAGTCATAAGAGTGGAGATGCGGGTGGAGAACAGTAGGGTATAGCTGAGGGAACTAAGGAAAGATTTCTGGAGTTCTAAGGGCCTGTGGAAGGTACAGAGAGGCGGGTGCGGTGACAAGACAAGCTGGAGAGGGGGTGTAAGATTTTTTAAGTGAGTAAAAAAGACTCCAAGGCAAAATGTTCCACAGGAGGAGTTTTATTGCATGCACCCTCGGGCGAGGTTCTGTGACTCAGGAGAGGGGAGTCGGGGAAGTCGCGCCCGGGGTTGGGTGGTGAGGGGTTTTATAACCTGTTGGTGGGGGTGGGGAAGTCCAGATAACAGGGGCGGTCTCTTGACTAGAAAGTCCCAGGCGGGAGGTTTCTGTTTCTTGCCTAAGTTTCTGTTTCCCGCCGAAGTCGCCGATGTATTGGCGGGAAGGTCAGCCATCTTAAGAGGTCTGCCATTCTGTGGTGTCTCTGCCCTACCTCTCAGCCAGCCCAACAGAGGGCAGCTCAGCCTTTGCTAGTACTTACATTGGCTCCATGAAGGTGGCCTTTGAGGACAAGGATGGCCTCGCCTCCAGCTTCCCTCCTGAGAAAGGAGGTTGTCAGTCGATGCTGACTTCTCAATATGGCACTGGGAGCTACTGGATGAATTGTTTCTCTGTTGAGCTTCTCCCAGGAGAAACGAGGAACGTTAGCGTTCCAGAGAAACCGGAGTCCTGTGATCCATCCTCATGTTTTACATTTGAAGAAACTGAGGCTGAGACAGGGTAAGTGGGTTAATCCAAGTCACACGGCAAGGTTAAGAACCAAGACTAAAACCAACTTCTTCTCTCTTTTGCTTATTACCCCACCCAAGAAATAAAGCAAAAGGGGAGGTGAGGGAAGAGACAGGTGCACAGAGACACAAAAATATGGAACAAGTGCTCTGCTTTTATGATAATCAACTCTGAATTCAGAAGGTCTTTTCTTTTAAGAAAGGAATGTGTTTTTATCGCTTATTTTAATGTCCAGGGGCAGGGGAAAGGGGAAGCCCTTCAAATCCCCAAGGAATGTTAGCAAAAAAATTCCATTAAATTCTAGTCTTCAAATCTGCCTGAGTCATAATAACTATAATAAACTCCGGGAGTGTGTGTTTTCTTCTGGTTTCTCTTTTGGTCACTTATGTAAGAGGCCGAGAAGGGGCAGTGAAAAGGAACAGGCAAGTTTAATTTTTTTTAATTTTATTATTTACTTTTGAGAGAAAGAGAGAGAGACAGAGCATGAGCGGGAGAAGGGCAGAAAGAGAGGGAGACACAGAATCTGAAGCAGGCTCCAGGCTCCGAGCTGTCAGCANCCAGGAGAAACGAGGAACGTTAGCGTTCCAGAGAAACCGGAGTCCTGTGATCCATCCTCATGTTTTACATTTGAAGAAACTGAGGCTGAGACAGGGTAAGTGGGTTAATCCAAGTCACACGGCAAGGTTAAGAACCAAGACTAAAACCAACTTCTTCTCTCTTTTGCTTATTACCCCACCCAAGAAATAAAGCAAAAGGGGAGGTGAGGGAAGAGACAGGTGCACAGAGACACAAAAATATGGAACAAGTGCTCTGCTTTTATGATAATCAACTCTGAATTCAGAAGGTCTTTTCTTTTAAGAAAGGAATGTGTTTTTATCGCTTATTTTAATGTCCAGGGGCAGGGGAAAGGGGAAGCCCTTCAAATCCCCAAGGAATGTTAGCAAAAAAATTCCATTAAATTCTAGTCTTCAAATCTGCCTGAGTCATAATAACTATAATAAACTCCGGGAGTGTGTGTTTTCTTCTGGTTTCTCTTTTGGTCACTTATGTAAGAGGCCGAGAAGGGGCAGTGAAAAGGAACAGGCAAGTTTAATTTTTTTTAATTTTATTATTTACTTTTGAGAGAAAGAGAGAGAGACAGAGCATGAGCGGGAGAAGGGCAGAAAGAGAGGGAGACACAGAATCTGAAGCAGGCTCCAGGCTCCGAGCTGTCAGCACAGAGCTGGACACGGGGCTCAAACTCACGAGCCATGAAATCATGACCTGAGTCGAAATCAGATGCTTAACCGACTGAGCCACCCAGGCACTCCGTGGATCAGGCGAGTTTTATGTGGATAATACAAAAACGGACACATTGGTTTGTGAGTTCCAGCCCCATGTGGGGCTCTGAGCGGGCAGTGCAGAGCCTGCTTGGGAGTCTCTCTCCCTCCCATTCTTCCTCTCCCTCTCCCCTTCCCCCAAAATAAATATAAATAAACTTTAAAAAGTGAAACAACAATAAAGTCAAATGTGAATGTTTCAAATTGGGCTGTTTATTTCTACCCTTTACCCATCACCCCCGTGTCCCTCCCAAATGTGAAGGAAAATCATGGAAACAAATAAGAATAAAAGTCTTATCTCTGAAAACCAAGGTTGTTCATTCATTCAGGATGGGAAACCTAACTCCATTTAACAGGCGAGAGCTTTATTTCCTACTTTTAAAAAAAATATTTTATTTATTTATTTTGAGAGAGGGAGAGAGAGAGGCAGAAGTAGAGGAAGAGGTAGAGAGAATCCCAAGCAGGCTCTGTGTTGGATATATAATTAAGCACAGCTTCTCTGTGACCAGTTCAGAAACTACAAAGTTCCAGAGCATCTGGATGAGAGGCTGGGAATTGGCTGGAGAGAGGCAGACTATAGATGGCATTACGCCCCTTCTCATGGAGGAATATGGACATAGGGACTCTCCTTTTGCTGTGAATGCCTTTCTCAACTTCTGACCCTAACCTCCACGACACCCGTCACTGGGCTGAGGCCATTATTCTTCAGGGCTCAACCAAAACACTCCCTTGGCACCCTGCACTTCCCCTTCGGAGCACTCATTGCAGTTGCAGTGAATTATTTGTGTCATTAGTTGCTTCATGCCAGGCTCCCCTAGAGCACAGCCAGCTCCATTAATGACTGCGATGCCTGTATCTGTCTTGCTCATGACTAATGGTGCCTCGCCTGCAGTAGATTCTCAAGTATTTAGTGACTGATTTAAGCTCTCATCCTTGCCTCTAGCGCCTCACAATCTTTATGGAGAATATTCAAAGAGCAGCGAAGCCATAAACAGGCATTCAACATGGCTGCCCCTGGCCTCCCTTCCCTCTCGATTGTACCCTGCACATCCCATCTCCACACTGAGAAGTGTGCTTAAGGAGGCGGGAACAGCAGACTGGGGCTCCATTGGCCTGGGTTTAAATAAGCAATTTAGAAAAACCTCCAAAGGCATCAGCTGCCGTAGAAGAGGTGAGTTTGGAGGCATCCGGGGGCTCAGTGGTTAAGCATCGACTTCAGCTCACATCATGATCTCATGGTGCATGAGTTCAAGCCTTAGGCCGGGCTCTGTGCTGAGAGCTCGGAGCCTGGAGCCTGCTTCGGATTCTGTGTCTCCCTCTCTCTCTGCCCTTCCCCCGCTCATGCTCGCTCTCTCTCTCTCTCTCTCTCAAAAATAAATACTTTTAAAAAAATTAAAAAAAAAAAAGTGAGTCCAGTGTAGGGACCCCCTCCCTGGTGTGGGCATGAGGTAAGCAGGACAGAAATGCCCCAAGAGTGGACTGAGAAAATAGTGATTTCCGAGATGAGCCCCAAAGTGCCATCCCAAGGACACTTCCTCAGAATTAGATGACTTGGTTTTCTGTTGAACTGTTTCTTTCTCTCCTGGGTCACTGCATGAGCTCTTGGCAAGTGGTACGGCTTAAGGGATTTCATCGGAATCACGAATCTCCCTTAAAGATTCTCTTAAGTAAGAGTTAACCATTTGCAAACTGGAGTTCTTTGAGGTCATGGTAATGGCTACCCGGCCAGAGAGCCCGTATGCAGGCAGCCTGCAGGGCGCACAGTGCTTTTTACCTGCATGTTCTCAGATCTTCGCTTATNGGGGGGGGGGGGGGGGGAAGGGTTATCATCCTCCTAGGGTATCTGCTGACTTATCAGCATCCCCCCTACACTAGGATGTCTGAGCGGAGGATGGCAAAGCCCTGGTCATACAGTCTGTGGAACCAGAGCTGGAGTGTGGACAGGTGCTCTCCCGGCCACTTGCCGGGTCCCTCTTGCCCATCACATGAGGTCCAGACTTTCTTCCGAGGGAACGGGTGGATGATGATGTTGGGACCTGGTGCCCTGTCTTCCAGCAGGCCGGGGGACCTGGGCATTAGCGCGTCAGCATGGGGGGCCGGTTTGGCCCCTTCAGGCTGTGCTCCAATAAGAGAGAAACCTCTCCACAGGCCGACGACTTCGTTCATAAGCTCTCTCGGCCTGGCTACCTCCAGTGACCCTCGCGTGTGGTCTCCCTGGTGCAGGGGAGCGTGGGGAGGGCGTTCAGCTGGGTGTATAGCCTTGTGTTCTTTGCACTTCAGGGGTGGGGGCCTGGGTCTGAGCTTGTGCACCCCCTGCCCCGGCGTGGGGGTGGCCTTGGGAAGCCCATCGAGTGTGGAAGGTCACACACTGGGGTGTGGGCTGGCTGCAGGGCAAGGGGGGAGGAGCCAGGCCTAGTTTGCAAAATCAGCCTCCCGGCCATTTTTCTCCCAAAGCAGAGATGGGGGTGGGGTGGGGGGAGAGGGAGGGACTGCAGTTCCGGCACAAAATAAAAGGGCAACAAGGGAGAAAGCAGATGACGCTGCTTATCTCATTTATTTATTTTTCCTTCCCCGCTTCCGCTTCCGCTTTCTCTCCTCCAACCCACGGCCCCCGGCCTCCCCCAGCCCCTCTCTGGCTAATGAGCTCCCGCCCTGGAGCTCAGGCCTCTCTGCTCTCCAGAAGCTTCGCTGAGGGCGGGAGGGACGACCACGCAGGATTTCCGTGGGGGTCGGCTTAAGCCGGGGCCCCTCACCCCGGGCGTCCCTCCTGTCCTGGCCGGTCTCCCGCAAGAATGCGACTGTCCTTAGCTGTCCTGCCTACACCGACGACTCAACCGGCGCTTAGTCAGCACCTCCTCACTCTTGGCGCCACACACGCCCCACCCCCGGCCCTGGTCTCTGAGCACGTGGACCCCCAGATGGTGAATTTTCTAAGGGGGATGGGGATCACTCGCAGACCTCCAGTCTGGGGAAGGACCTCCAAAGGCCACCTCGCCTGAGCCTCTGTGGCCTCTGCCCTCGTCAAGCCAGGCCCCACAGGGAAGGGGAGGCAGTGTCCCCGGGGGCCACGGTCACAAAACCTACATTCACCCTCTCCAGAGTTAGCTCTCCACTCAGAAGAGCCCGCACCTCACAGGACGGTCTGCTGTTTGTTTTTTAACTTTTTATTGACGTGCAAAGGGCTCTGGGAGAAGTATGCCAGTCACAAGCCCCTCAGAGTTTCACAAAATGGAGACACTGAGATCAACACCAGACCTAGAACACAGTATCTNCTCATGGGCCTTCCTTTGAAAAGGTGCACAGGAAAGATTCTATTTTTTTCTTAATCAACAATATCTGGGAGGCAGGGGCCTTGCTGCGCCCGAGCTGGGTGTTGTATTTTATTTCCAACCATCAAGGTCCCTAAGTCCTTAACGCCACATAAACTGCGAGGAATTTTAGGGAAAGAGCCGTCTCAGTGAGAGACCCAGAAGCGAGCTGAAGGCCAGGCGGGGAGGGACGTGGAATGAGATAAGAGGAAGACGTTATGAGGAGATGGAGGCCCCGGGAGAGAAGCGTCCCAACCTCCCCCGCCAACACCAGCCCATCCTTGCCTCCGCCCACCTTCTTCTCTGTTTCTAGAGACGCTGTTTTCAGCGAAGCCACACCCCCACCTCTCTACCCGGAGCAAGCACTGAAAACAGAAGCGTATGCGATTTTTTATGCTGGTCAAATACACATATAACATAACATTTGTCATTAGCAACACTTAGTACCTTCACGGTATTATGCAGCCATCACCACTGTGTGTCCTGATCGTGTTTGTTACCCCAAAGGGACAGCTTGTGCCCCCTCTCCTCAGAGGGACAGCAGCCACTCTCCTCTCCTCAAAACCGTGTTCAGATGCCACCAAGTAGGTGACAATGTGTTGTAACTACATGTGTGCTGCCTCTTCTACCCTTGTCAAAGGGGGTGCTAGGCTTCCCTCCTCCACGCGACATCTACACATGTCATTTTAAATTTCCTAGTGGTAGAGCTCTTGGCGGTAGAGCATTCAACTCTCCATCTCAAGGCTGTGAGTTCAAGCTCCAAACTGGGCACAGAGATTACTTAGGGATAGATGAATGAATAAATACATAAATAAATTTTCCAGTAGCCACATTAAAAAGAAACAGATGAGGGGCGCCTGGGTGGCTCAGTCAGTTAAGCGTCCGACTTCAGCTCAGGTCGTGATCTCTCAGTCTGTGAGTTCAAGCCCCGCATCAGGCACTGTGCTGACAGCTCAGAGCCTAGAGCCTGCTTTGGATTCTGTATGTGTATCTGTCTCTCTCTGCCCCTCCCCCACTTGTGCTCACTCTCTCTCTTTCTCTCTCTCTCTCAAAAATAAGTAACATTAAAAAAAATATAGGGGTACCTAGATGGTTCATTTGGTTAAACATCCGACTGCACGGCTCAGGTCACAATCTCAAGGTTTGTGAGTTCGAGACCTGCATCGGGCTCTGTGCTGACAGCTCAGAGCCTGGAGCCTGCTTCGGATTCTGTGACTCTCTCTCTCTCTCTCTGCTCCTTCCCCACTTGCCCTCTGTCTCTTTCAAAAATAAACATTTAAAAAAATTTTTAATTTATTAAATAAATTTATAAAAAATTTAAAAAAGAAACAGATAAAATGAATTCTAATAATTTACTTACCCCAGTTTATCCAAATTGTTATCATTTCAACATGTAATCATCATAAGAATGATTGCTGAGATACCTTATACTCTTTCATTTTTGCAAAATCTTTGAAATCCCGTATGTACTGTACATGTGCAGCGTATCTCAATTTGGACCAACCACATGTCAGTAGCCCTTAATGGCTACCATCTGGACAGTGCAGCTCTGAATAATTTGTAGAATGCTATTAGTATCCTAAATCATCACCTTCTAAAAGGTGATTGATTATTAACTACACAAATATCTGAGGCTGTAAGTTTATTTTTAATATATATATATTTTCCTAATTATGAAAAATAATAGAGAAATTACCCATAAGTGCCAACACAAGAAAAGCTATAATCACTTTTTAAAATTTTTAATGTTTATTTATTTTTGAGAGAGAGAAAGAGAGAGAGAGCATGAGCAGGGGAGGGACAGAGAGAGGGAGACAGAGGGTCCAAAGAGGGCTCCGTGCTGACAGCAGAGAGCCCAATGCGGGACTCGAGCTCACAAACTGTAAGATCGTGTCCTGAGCGGACATTGGGTGCTTAACTGACTGAGCCACCCAGGTACCCTTGTAAGTCACTTTTTAACACTCCATATATTGAGTTCTCTGTGGTTCTTTTCCCGTGAGTGTCTACACCACACGCAGGCACCAGCACTTTGCGGTGGAAAGTGAAGACCAGCGTAACCACTGTCCAGAGGCAAACGTGGAGCTTTCCCCAGAGTCACAATTATCTATCATTGCCCAGGGTTCAGAGTGACCCCCAAGGACGGCTGCAGTTTTGTCATATAGCTGCCAACCCTCTTGTTCCCCAACAAAGCTAGAGACCACAGAGATCTAACCTAGAAGCCTGGACTTGAATTTCAAAATTCCTCCCCACCGCTAGATTCGTATGGCTTTCTTTCTCAAACACATTGGAACCTAAGTTTGAAAACATGTCCTGGGGATTGAGGAGGTTGGTGATGTGGCCTGTGTCTAAGAGCCCTTCCAACCCGAACTTTCCAGCGCACTCCACTGTATTCATTTATCCCCCTGACAGGCACACACGGACACACAATATCACACATGCTCACACACACACACATACACCGTCTGGGTCACCAGTTCCACCCCAGGGAATAGCCCGCAGAGAAGGAAGAACACCTCTACTCAACCTAGCTAACTCCCTGGGAAAACACAAAGCTCTAAACAGAAGCACTTGTATTTAGCATTCATGCTCAGAAAGAACACCCAGCAGAAATCAGTCTCAGTATCCGAGAATGTAAAAACAATTTTTGTTCAGGTTCCCAGAAGCTTCATACCACAATGCCCCAAGTTGGGAAAAAAATGTGCCATTTCATATGTTTATAACAACATGTGATTTAATATTATACAGTTTTGCTTAGTCACAAACCAGAACAAATACTTTCAGATTTATGACATCCCTCTCTTCAGAGACTTAAGTAATCACAGTTAATAATGCAGCCAATCCACAGCCCGAGGAAAAGCTTTATAATTTGAGGGAACCGAAGATTCCTGAGAGGCAGGTTATTTTCAAGAAGGATTTAAGGTTTTAGAGCTCTCAATGAAGCTTGAAATTCATCTTTTCCAGTTCACATCGAAAGGGTTTTCTCTGAAGCTTGGCTGGGAGGTAGAAAGAGAAAAACCAGTGGGCACACAGCGTCTCCCTGCGCCCTTAGAAAACGTAGCAATTACTCATCAGCATTCCTAATCTTTGCCTTGCCTTTTTTTTTAACGTTTATTTTTGAGAGAGAGAAAGAGAGAGACAGAGCACGAGCAAGGGAGGGGCAGAGAGAGAGACAGAATCTGAAGCAGGCTCCAGACTCTGAGCTGTCAGCACAACCCGATGTGAGGCTCGAACTCACAAACAACGAGATCATGACCTGAGTAGAAGTCTGAAGTTTGACCGACTGAGCCACCCAGGCGCCCCATCCTTACTTTGTCTTTAAACATTTTGTAAACCCCTACCATCGGCTCCCATACTCTTTACGTTATTAACGTTGTATTTTGGTCCATCTTTATTAAATTTTATTTATTTATTTATTTTTTAATTTTGGTCCTTCTTATTTGATGATTCACTAAAAGGCATTTATTGATTTAAAAAAGCAAATATCCTTACAAAACATACTTTCTCATTTCTTCTCCCACACATACGTGCATACACAGGCATTTGTTACACCACTTGTAAACAATGCTTAAACCCCAAGCATTGCCCCTTCCTGGCAAATTCATTCAGGATTACTTAATGACATGGCGGTTAACTCAGTTGCTTAGAGGCTTGGGTTGTAGGTTTGGTGCCTTCAGAGCTCCACTCTGTCAGGGCACAGAGAGCCTTCGCTGTATCCAGAAGGAGGACTGCGGCCCCCTGAGGGCTGGAGGCGCCTCTGTGTGTTTGGATGAGTATAAACCCATCATCCAAACTGTGTGCGTCCATGTTGAAACATACGTGTTTAGTGAGTTCATTTTTCACTGAAAGCCAGGACCTATTACTCCAGTGTGTCCTGACCCACCTTTAAGGAAAACATCAGCATTAAAGTAGGGTGAGGATTCTAAAAACTTGGTCAACAGAAAATCAGGTAAGAGTTTAGAATAGTTGAGTTCTTATAAAAATGAGACTTCCTAAATCGCACTGCAGACCCACGCCAGGGCATGTAGGTGTTAATACAGGAATATCCACTTGACCCAAGGTTCCCACGTGACTCACAGACACGCCACGACTTACATACACCAATCTTAAAGGCCCCTTCATTAAGTCATAAGCAAATGTTTCAAATCAAGATTATAGGATTAAATCGGTTTCCAGTTGAAGATACTACCACTCTGTGAAAGGATTCTTGCTAATTGATTCTTCAGCAGCATATTTCCAGAAGCCAGAAGGAAACTATTGAGTGATCATAGTTAAGAATCTACTCCTACTAATCTAATAATCTAATTCTAATAATCTAATTCTACTTGCCTACAACCGAAGCAAGTCCCTTAATGTCTTCAAACCTCACAGACACGACTGAGGTGGTTAGGGATGTGTGATTATAATACTGAAGCAGCTCACGGAAAGCTTTCACATCCACCCAACTTCACTGGATGAGAGTTTTTAAAATCGTTTTGTTTGAGATTAAAAATCTGTTTCATTACTGATAAAAGTTAGCTTGGAGGATGTGCTTCAGGATTATAGAACCAATGGAATTTCTCACACTGAATCCCAGCACTGAATTTATCCAGCCAGCCTCAGCCGGCACTAGTCAAAGCTACAGGTCTTCTTCCAACAACAGCAGGGATTTTCTGTCAAGCTCACCGCTGGGCTCAAAGACAGCCGGAACCGGACCCTGCACCTTGAGGTGAGCAGAGCCCAAGAAGAAAGGTGGAGGAGGAGGGGCAGAGCCCAACTGCTGCTCCCAGATTTACCAATCGGATCTCTCCTGAGTAGGAGGATGTGAGGAGGCAGAGAAGGGCCAAGACTAATCAATATCCCTTCATTGGAGTACATTAGGGATAAATGTGATTGTGACACTGAAGCAGTTTATTACAGGGAAGTTACCACCTCTGTCCCCAAATTCTTCAATTTTTGGTTCTTTGAACCCATTGTGGTTGCCCATTAATGTCTGTGGTCAAACAGAAGTGGGTCAGTACCCTTCAGCACCCCGACACCAGCCACTGCTCCATTATAGATCTTCCTGGTCAGGCAGTGTGGACTTCTGCCCCATAAGTTTCTGAGATGTGTCAGTACAATACGTTGTGTTCTTCAAGGTCTTTCTGGAGCCAAGACAGAAAAATGTAGATTCTCTTCTACTTTCCATCTCAGTTTATTTTCATCCTCATCGACCAACGTAACCTATTAGAAATGACGCAGTAAAACCCAATGACATCATAAAGGCACCCCAACAATAAAATGCCAACAATACAATGTTCTGCCTTGGAACTTAACTCCTCTCAAAATATTAAACTACGGGGTGCCTGGGTGGCTCAGTCGGTTGGGCGTATGACTTTGGCTCAGGTCATGATTTCACAGCTCGTGGGTTCAAGCCTTGCGTCGGGCTCTGTGCTGACAGCTCAGAGCCTGGAGCCTGCTTCAGATTCTGTGTCTCCCTCTCTCTCTGCCCCTCCCCTACTCATTTGTGCACTCTTTCTCTCTCAAAAAAAAAAACCATTAAAAAAATATATATATTTAAAATATATAATTTTTATATATAAATAAATAATATATATTGTGTATTATAATATATTATATTATCATATTATATATAATATNTTTTTTTAATTTTTTAAAAATATTTTATTATTTCTGAGATAGAGAGAGAGAGACAGCGTGAGCAGGAGAGGGTCAGAGAGAGAGGGAGATACAGAATCTGGAACAGGCTCCAGGCTCTGGGCTACCAGCACAGAGCCCGATGCGGGTCTCGAACCCACTAACTGTGAGATCATGACCTGAGCCAAAGTCGGAGGCTTAACTGACTGAGCCACCGAGGTGTCCCCCTCCAAAAAAAATTTTTTTAATAAAAAATAAAAAATAAAGTTAAATTATGTCACTCCCTATCAAGACTAAGGTTAAAGCTATTATGTTTCAATTTCTTATTCTCCTTAGTCTCCTCAAGCGGAGTTCTTGATGTTCTGGATGAGGGTGGGGGTCTCTCAGTGGCTAGAGTTGGGCTGTTTCCAGAAAAGGGGCCTTTAAGTTTGGATTAAGTCAGCTCCAAGTTGCTAATGAGCCAGAATTTTTTATGATTTTTTTTTATTGTGGCAAAATACACATAACACAAAATGTACTCTCTTAGCCACTGTGAGGTGTGCAGTTCGGTAGTATGAAGTACATTCACACTAAGTACAATGATCCCCACTATCCATCCCCAGAACTCCTCCAACCTGCAAAACCGAATCTCTGTCCCCAACCTCCCTCCCCCAGTTCCTGGCACCCGCTGTCCTACTGTGTGTTTCTGAGACACTAGGTACCTCTTACAACTGGAATCATGCAGTTTTGATCCTTGGGTGACTGGCTTATTTCACTTAGCGATGTCTCCCAGCTTCGTCTGTGTTGTAGCACGTGTCAGAACTTCCTTCCTTTTTAAGGCTGAGCAACATTCCACTCTGCATATAGCTATATTTTGTTTATCCATTCAGCCATCGGCAGACACTTGGGTGTCTTCCACCTGTTGGTTACTGTGAATAGCGCTGCTGTGGACATGGGTATATGTGCCTCACTTTCCAAATGAATTCAAAGGTTTAAGCCACATGGGGAGGTTATCACAGAATTATCCCCACACCATCAAATTTAGAAAATAATTCAATCCCATGGGGCACCTGGGTGGCTCAGTCAGTTAAGCGTTCAACTCTTTGGCTCAGGTCATGGTCTCACGGTTTTGTGAGTTCGAATCCCACATTGGACTCTGCGCTGACAATGCAGAGCCTGCTTGGGTTTCTGTCCCCCCTGCCCCTCCCCTGCTTGTTCTCTATCTCCCTTTCTCTCACAACACATAAAAATAAACTTAAAAAAAAAGAAAAGAAAGAAAAGAATTCAATCCTCAATCCCAGGGAAGTTATCCAGGCCAAATCGTGATTCGAAAGCCTTTTGTGTGGTGCTGCGAAGGCCCACAGCAGATTCAGAAGGGACAATTCTTCTACATGAAGAAGGGGAAATGGTTTTATATGAAGTACTCCTCAGTCATTGCCAGGTGACCATAACCCACACGGAGTTTAATTGTGGCATCGTGTTTACCATATCCAGGGGAGATGAACTCAGCCCTATAAACAGTCTGCTCTCTCCGAGAGTCGCATCTGAGACATTACTGTGTTAAACACATTTTCATGGTCCAAAATAAGAGTATGATTAAAAAGGATTCTAAACAAGGATTTATTTTCTGCCTGAGAAGCTTAAAATATGGACACCACCAGCAAGGCCAACATTCTGAGTATGGCGTAACAGAGAGGAAGACAAAGCACTGGGCCAGGCCTACAGCCCGCGCCCGGAACATCGTCTGCCAGTGTGTGGACGTTGCCAACTAAAATGATGCAAAATGTCAGCCTCACATCTGTTGAAAAGGGGCTCCTCCTACAGGAAGCAAGATGGTGGGGCTGGGGGCACTAATATCATTAAAACGTCAAGGCACAGTGTAATACAGGAAAATGTCGTTGAGCAACACTTTGCTAAGACTTGAAATCTTTATTTCATTTCTTTTCAAAGGCACTGTGAGCATAATGAAAAGAATACGGCTTTAAGAACTAAGCTTCACCCCATGAGGCATTAATGGAGTCCAGAAACTATGTGAACAATCTTACTTGACGTCTCGAGATGTTATATCTGTTCAGTGAAAAAACCAGAGGGGGGAACATGTTAATTTTCTCAGCCTTTTGATAGCACATACACAAGATCTCTTAGTCCCACAGAAAGCTCCAAATATTCTCTAGAACTTCAACTGCCTTAAAATATAGACTTGCATTTATCTTGGCCACATTAACGAGATCTGTTTGACCAATACATTTATATTTATGATGACTAAGGGCAGATTATGGTTGTTAAAAGTTGTCCTTGGGACATGAAAACACTCCTCTGTCATTAATACATTTTGTAATATAAACTATGATGTCAGGTCAACGTAAAGGGTAAAAACGTTCCTAAAGTATGCACACATCATTTTTTAAAGCAATTGAGCCTAATGGAATAACAAAGGTCATCATAACAAACCATTACAGCCTTGGTCTTGGCAACTCTGGACACAGAAGAATCTCCAAGAAACGATCATCATTCCTCCAATGTTATGGCATCCAGACGACAGGAATGGCTTGCAAATGAGTCATACAGGCTCAGATCCTCGGTAGCTATGTGAGCGCTGGACAATCAATTATTCATGTGTTTACAGAGAGCTTTCCCGGTTGATGTTAACCAGAGCTGCCTGCAAAGAAGAGTTCTCCAGCTGTCCTCGGCCATCCTGGGCCTCCAACTAACAAGCCGATTTAATTGCTGGGCAAGTCATCTGGAAGGTGCCCCTCCCGTAGACCAAGTAAACACAATTCCTTTGAGGCTTTATTAGGTGTAAAAATATTAATCAGAAATAATGATGACAATACTTTCTTTCCCTAACTCCCAGCAAATCCCAAAGACAGAGATAGAAGTTAGCCTTGACTTAGATCCCACAGAGCACCACCAGGACTGGAGTCTGGACTATGGAAGATACAAGTCAAGGATTGGTAGAAGGTACAGAGAAGGAAATGAAGGGAAAAAATCAGGGTCTGTGGGCTTCATGAGGGAGGTAAGAGGAAGAGCAGTCTAGAATGCCCTGTGAAGGTAAGGGAGCATGACTGAAGACCACCAAGGGTGAACAGATTAGGTTGGTCAATAGCCAAACATGATTGAACTTGACCCACCCATCAAAATCGGCCTTGGAACAAGTTAAATGAGAAGGCACTTCTCAGCCCCTTTTGTTACTACAGCCTGTCCAGGATGACTAATAATGTGATTAGGGCAACTCCTCTTTCTGAGCTCTGCCCAAGAGGATGGGACCCAATGGCCCCGCCAGTCCCCTATCAGCTGTGTTTGGAGGAAGACCAGGATCATAGCCAAAGCTGTTGCCTGGGTCTCCTCCTCTGAAGACAGTGCAGTCAAAGCAGACAACGTGATACCTCAGGGACATTTCTATTATCCCAATTCCAAGAGCATTTGTTGAATCCTTCAACCAGATCCTTCCCCTTGCTGCCTTCCCCTGGGCAAGTTCAGACACTATCAAAACTTATCCATTTCTAAGAAAATGGTAGAACCAAATGGTGCTCTTGCTGATACAAGATCATGGCGTAAAGGGGGTGCACCTGGGTGGTTCAGTTGGTTAAGCGTCCAATTTCGGCTCAGGTCATGATCTCATGGTTTGTGAGTTCGAGCCCCGCATCAGGCTCTGTGCTGACAGCTCGGAGCCTGGGGAGCCTGCCTGGCATTCTGTGTCTCCCTCTCGCTTTGCCCCTCCCCTGCTCATGCTCTGTCTATCTCTCAAAAATAAATAAAGATTTTTTTTTTTAATTTTTCAAAGATCATGGTATAAAGGGAGTATATAGGTATGGTCAGAAGCAATAGGGCCCTAGGGTAGTTCTGCTTCAGGTAGTGGGAGACAACTCTAGCTGACGAGTTGTGAGGGAAAGGTAAAGCTAACAGATGGAAAGATGGCGCAGCTCCCTGGTGTCTAGAGCATCCTGGAGCACCTGTGTGGTGCTGTTGTAAGGATGCTAGAGTCTGTGTCCACCCCCTCAACCCTGATCCACCCTATCCATCCACAAATGCAGGTTTGGAAAACGAGCCCAAAGGAAAGGAAGGCTTCTCCCCAAGGTCCATAATAGGCAAGCTAGCCCAAGACCCTCTCTCCACACCACCTTTAACCTTTAAGCCTCAGTCCCACCCTTCCGCCCCAGTCAGAGGGACGAGGGAGAAGACAAGAGGGGGCGTCCGAAGAGGTGCCTCCTCCATGTGGCTGGGCCTTCTCATGAGAGGACCATTCCTGCTAATCATGATTCCTTCCTTGCCCCTGGCTGATGCTCCCTCGAGAGAGCTAGATATCAGAGCAGCTTTCTTGAAGGGGGTTAGAGAGTGTGGGGGAGGGCAGTGTTGAACAGAATTCTTCACTTGAGGTCCCGAGCCTCCACTGAGCTGCTGCGCCTGTGAAGAAAGCCCGAGGTGAGGCAGGCAGGATTCCCCAGAGTTACTGGTCCACGAAATTCCTTTTTAGGAGCATCCCTGAAAGTCTTTTCAGGAGGTCACGGACCAACAAAGCCTCGAGCAGCATCGTGTTCAGGTGGGGCCCCCACGGCCTGGCTAGACCTACAGTCGAAGCCCAGTGTGAGAGCCTCTCCAGCGCATCTGAGGGACTCCCCACCATCTGCTCTCCGCCATCTTGGACCCCTCCAATCTGTCACACTATCAGAGTCCTGGGGTCACTTGCCAGGCGCTCCAGCCCACCATCACCATTGGTCACAGCCTCACAGACAGTTTCCCAAAGTCACAAGCTGGCCCGGCCTCAACGCGGTCTTAGCAAACGGGCAGCACCCCTCAAGGTCACCTCCTCACCCCCCACTGCATCCCTAAGGGCAGAGAGGAGGACATCTCGGTGCCTGACAGCTGCCCGATTTCCAGCAGGCCCAACACGATTTCTTCCTGCCCTTGTGTGTATGGGCTGCTGCTTCTGTCCCCCGGGTGTGAAGCTCCCACTTCTTCTGTGGAACAGCCGTGAACGTAAGCCTCTGAGCAGCCCGCCTGGAGCCTTTCCCACACTCTCCTTTTCAGGATCTCTAGTTCTGGGCTGGTAACTCTCTGCTGTGATGACAGCATAAAGTTGCCACCCAGAATGAAACACAATACCCATCAAGAGTGGACACTTTGGCCTGACCTCGAAGGCCCGTCACCCACAGCTGTAAGACCTTTCTGAGGGTCTGCGATGGTCTCTATTCTCGATCCTATATTTCAAGTGGAATTGTGTGCAAACGTTCAGTATCCAAAATAAACGAGACATCAGCCCGGCCTTTGGCATGAACCAACTCATTAAATATAAAATAAACAACAGTAAATGGCTTTTAAATCTCACTGACAGAAAGCTTGGCAACTCCTCTGAGATTCTGAGGGTCATTGGAACTTCTCTCTCCAGACAGGAATCTTCCTCACACTCTAAGGGGCAGAAGGGGACCCCCGACAAATGATGGTGTCCGGACACCCCCCTCCATTCAAGGACTGCCCTGCACCACAGAACGGGTCACTGGGGGAAGTGGATGTTACTATTTACAAAGGGCTAGAAATTCAGGCGAAGGCATTCAGCTTGCCGCTGATTATAAATCCCTAGGAGCAGCCGCCAAATCAACCTTGAGTTTATCACTGGTGCCTAACTATTGGCTAGTCTCAGAGTCAGTCTTCACATGGTTACTTAACTCCTGTGTGCATTCCATTACTGGCTCCCAAGGGCCTATCAGTGATGTTACCTGCCGAACTCTTATTTTTGCCTCAATCTATCTGTAGTTTTGGCATAAAGTGGATTTGTAAGGGGAAGGTGATGGGCCAGGTCACCTAATTGTTTTCATTCTCCTCTTCACGCCAAGGGTGCAGAAAACAGATTGCAGTGAGTCACCGACCAGAAAACATATATATGTGCACCTGTAAACTTCTAAGGTTACCTCCGAGCTTGGCTAGATTCCAATGATTACTAACCTCTTTCATAAAACTGACGTGGAAAACGGACAGCTTCTGGTGAGAAGCATGTTTGCTTGACAGCCCATCAAAGATGGGTGTTTGCTTAGGGAAGCTGTGTGCGAGCAGGTGCATTTGTGAGAGGCCCGGCTCTGGTCAGGCCGCACAATTATTAGCTTGGCCCGTTCACATCCGTCAGCTTCAAAGTCCGGTTTTTGTGCCAAGAAGTTAGTAAGATCTGAAACGAGTCAAAGTAGCTTCCATTTATTTACAGTTTGGGAACATTTTTTTCAGGATTTAGTCAGCTTCCTAAGGACAAAATAGCAGTGAAAGATATGGTTCATCACATGTTAGAGTTAAGTCATTAGAAAGTAGAAATATTAGATATTGGTTTTTAATGAACTGACATGATTTCTTTTCCTTCTAAAGGTTTTCAGCGGCCTATTTCCAATCATAAAATCACATTTCTTCTTATCCATGGATTCCAGAACTTTCTCTCCCTGGATTTGAGAAGGAGCACCCAGCCATGAGTTGATACCAGCAAGGATCCCGGGGGACTTTGGAGCAGCAGCGCCACCCTCTTGAGAGCTTTTCGGAAATCAAATACCTACAGCTGAGAAGTAGAGAGTACCTGAAGGTGCTCCCACTTCCTTTATTAAAAAAAAATTCAGAGATAGAAAATGAAAACCCATTCATGGAATTTTTTTTCAATCTTTTCGACAGCATGGGCTGAACTCTCATTCACCACCACTAGGTGGCGTCCTCTCCTTTCCACTTTTCGCTCTTCTGCGCAGAGGGGCGCCACTATTTCACTGGGCAACATTATAACAGCATCTCAGACATAAAACTAGCGGTCTTCCCCTCTCTAGTGCTACTGCCCACCCTCTATGCTGGGAAAACGTTTGGATCACTAATGAGATATATTTGATATTCGTTTCAAGACAAGGAAGTTTTTGTTTGTCTTGCTTTCCACGTGTTGCGTGTCAGAGTCCAACAGCAATGGCTGTTCTCATGAGTTGACTTTCCACCACGACATGTCTGCTGTTCTGTAGCCCAGAGGCACTGCGTGCTCCTGAAGGATCCATCAAATCCTGTGGACGCTGTCTGAGAAGCAACAGCGCCAGATCCAAGATGATCCACGGGATCATCACTTCATGTCTTAAGTGTTTCCTGAAGATCAGGGTCTCCATGTCTTCTGAAAAGGTAGTCCAGGACTTGAGGCGAAAAGGGATGTGACATTCCAGCCTTATCTGGAGAGCGGTGTCATTTCCATTGCACTCTTCCAGAACATTCTTCACACTGGCCCACTCTTCCTCTTTCTCTTCTCTTTCCCTAACGGAGTGGTAATGAGACGATGAAGGTTAGCCCTCTGGATAAGTAAATGGAAAAGGAGCACAAATTCCATAATCACAGTTAAACATGGGATTTTCAGTGAGTGTTCTGTTCTGTCATTTAAGTGACTTACAGATATCCTAGTAAATTACCAAGACCGTATTTCTTTGCCTTGTGCACTGAGACACTGGGATGCACTGAGGCACAAGGAAGTCCAACAGATGAAACACCTAGAAGTCCCAGACCTAAAGAAAATGCTGAGGTATCTGTTCCAAAAGTGTGCTTCTCAGCGTTTGCATTTTTGAGGATATTTTTTAAGGTATCTGACATTCCGGGACAGGATTCCTCTTACTGGCCCAGCAAGTACACAGGATCTCCCACGTTGATTGTCCCTGGGTTTTCCAGAACAAAATACTGCCCAAAGAGAGGTGATTTTCCGTATAGCTTTTGTTCGGACGGGTCACACAGGCGATAGCTGCAGCAGGAGAAAGAGCAGAATGAGTCTCGGCCAAACAGAAGAGCTCAAATAGCACCTTGTTTCTTCTCAGCTAAAGTAAATGTCCACCCCCCCCCCACCTGGCCCACACTACCGGGGGCACGGCTCCAGACACCACCGTCCCCGTCAAAGTGTGACAGATCGGCGCCTCCTGGAGTTGTGCGGTGAGCAGCCCGCCCAGGGCACAAACTACAGAGCACACCCAACCCCCACATCTTTTCTCCATGGAATGTTCCCTCTGTCAGCACCCAGCGATGAGGAACTCGGGATGTTCAGACGTACATACTTCACCACCTTCCTCTTCCTCAGGTGTCCCTCCTCCCGGCTCCCCGAGGGCTGTCACTAGAACCACATCCTATGGGTCCCTCAGGCTTGGGGCCCGGGCTTCTCCTCCACCTTTCCCCTCACTTCCCACCGCCTGTCCGTCGTTGCCAAGTCCTGAGCGTCTCCCTGCACCCACGGCCTCGCGTTTGCTCACTGTTTCTCCCACTCGCTTCCAGCAGGCTCAGACCCCTGTGACACCTTCTTACCCAGTCTCTTTTCCTCATTCTCCAGCCCCCACCCCCCGGCTTCCAAGTCATGGTTGGGATGACACTATATTACTTCCTTCATTTTGCTCTGGTCTTGTCATTCCTAGGCTCAAAAACTGTCAGTGGCTCCCCAGTGCCGAAAGAACAGCATTCCAACTCTTCAGCAGGGCGTGCAAGGCTCCCTACTGGGCCACGGCAGCTTTTGCAAGCCTGTCACTCTCTGCCCCTTACATGAACCTGTGTAGCTCTCCACTGGGTTACTCAGTGTCCCTTTTATTTTTTATGGGGGAGGGGCAGAGAGAGAAGGAGAGAGAGAACCATAAGCAGAGTCCATGCTCAGCACGGAATCTGACTCAGACGGTGGGGCTCGATCCCACGACCCTGGGATCACGACCGGGAGCTGAAATCAAGTCTGAGGCTTAAGCGACTGAGCCCGTCAGGTGTCCTTCCTCCATGTCCTCTGATCTTGCTTTGCATTTTACTGGCTCAGAGAGACTCCTGTGGGACCCCCTCGTCCACTTCCCTGTGTGTTATTATTCTACCTTTTCCTCAAGGCCTAACTCAAATGCCACATCTCCGAGCAAGGAAGCCCAGGACGCGCCAGCCGGGAGCATTTTTCCCCACCCTTGATCCTCCCCGCCTGCCCCTGGGACACTCACATGCCTTGTCCCCTAGTCAGGGCCCACGTCTATCTGTCTGCAAGACGGGGAGGGGGTCCCCGACTGCAGCTAACTCCCTTGCACTGCTCACGCCCAGCGCTGGGTCCCCACTGGTCACCCGTGACCCACAATCATTTGTTGAAATGGACGAGTGCGTTGGTGGGCAAAACCCTCTAGTAGAATCAGAACGAACATCTTCGTCGGGCAGAAAACAGGAGCAGCCCCAGGAAACAGGCCCAGGAGCAGATGTGTGGGAATAACACGCTGAGATTCTCCACCTTCCCCCGACCCGGGAGAAAGCTTTCTCCAGTGTCTCACTTAAGCTAACTCCAATTTTACATCATCTTTTTATTTAAAACATTTTTTCAGAGAGAGAGAGAGCATACGAGCAGGGCAGAGGGGCAGAGAGGGGGGGAGAGAGAGAGAGAGAGACAGGGAATCTCAAGCAGACTCCACACTCGGCGCAGACCCCGGGATCATGAGCCGAGCCGAAATCAAGAGTTGGACTGTCAACAACTCACTGAGCCACCCAGGTGCCCCAAAACACTTCTATAGAAAGCCTTGATTTCATGCTACAGTGCTTTAAAAACAAACAAAAAAAATGCTTGTGGCAACCCGGTCCTAACTTTGCTTTTCAGATCAGAAGCGGCAGATGAGCCGCTGGAGGGGATGAAAGCCAGAGGCCAGACTGCAGGCAGCCTGCCCGTCGCGCTCACTGCCCTGTGCCACAGCCTGGTGCGGTGCCTGGCACACGGCAGTCACTGCAGAAAGGTTATTTGAAGAAACCACTGAACGATCAACCTTCGTGGATGAAAACCATGAGCTGATGCTCCGGCCGCCCTGCCTGGCCCCGAGTAGCCCAGGCTCAGCCATCAGGTCTGCACAATGACCTTGGACCCTGGGCACCCAGGCACCTCTCCTCACCTCCCTCTCCCATCAACATGCAATAGCAGCGACAGTTTAGAATCTGTGTCTGCCAGTAGCCATCGGCTACTTATATGGCTTGCGATTTCTCCTTTCTGCCAAGTTCTGTGGCCTGGGTCCTCGGCTCTAATGATCTCACAGCGGGTATTGAAAGTCCCAGTCCTGTGCATCACGCATTGATGCTTCCTAAAGACCGTCTCACACGGTAGTCTCTTCATCCTTACACACCTATGCGGGACTTTTGAATTATCTCCACTCTCCAGGTGAGTCTCAGAGGAGTAACCAACGTTCCCAAGTTCACTGACCTAAGGGGTCAGGCGGGGCCAGACCTCAGTTCTGGCCCCTCCACCCACAGTCACCCGGCCTCCTACCCAGGATGCGACTGATCCCTGGTCCTCTGTATACCTTGCGAGTGCAGGCACAGGCCTGGAAAGACTGAGCAGGTTAATATTAATTCTTCGACGCAAAGGTTTGGCCACTCATGGGTGTCTCCTGCCTCCTCCCATCAACCATTGCCATATACACTCACTTCCCCCACCAGGTAACTTAGAGTGAAGGGCCCCTTGCAGCCCAGCCCCCCAAACAGTGCAAAATGGGGCAAGAGAGTTGGTTTGTACAAGTGCACTTTCGGTCACCTGGATCGCAGATGGCTGTCTATTTCGGCGCCTAGGAATAGAAACAGGAAGCCTGTGGNCCCTCAGGTCCCCCTAACACCGCCCCTGCAGGGACGCGGGAAGACTCCATAAATGAGTTCATGGGCGACCCCTGGTGGTGATGAGTGGTACTGCGTGCGGTCTGCAAATTCATGTGCACACAGAGCTTTGGTCAACAGACCACAAACACAGTACTGTGTCTTATGGGAATCACCTATGATTTTTTTTCAAATATGCATTTTGTTGGGATTAACAAGTTACAAACTCATTTAAAAGTTCCTTTCTTAATGCATTTTCTTTTTTAATGAGTAGGAAATCTACAACTCCTCTAATGAGCAGGAATTCCAAGCCCCTGTGTTTAACTTCTCCAAACTGCAGGGGACGGTGTGAGCAGACACACTGTGACCTGTAACGTACTGTGCACCGGTGCGGGCTACTTATTATTTACTCGGCCTGATCTACTCGTTTACCGCTCAGTGCCCAGGCCATGGCTACAAACATGGTCTCTGGTCACCTCTGGGTCTCCACCTTGGGGAACAGTCCACTTCTGAAGCCTCACAATCCACTATCTTGATGGCCAAGTTAAGAATTAAACAGCACTGGGGGGCACCTTGGGGGCTCAGTCAGTTAAGCCTCCAGCTTCAGCTCAGGTCAGGTCATGATCTCACGGTTCTTGAGTTCAAGCCCCGCATTGGTGCCGTCAGCACAGAGCCTCCTTGGGAGTCTCTCTCTCTCTCCCTCTCTCTCTGTCTTCCTGTCCCGCCCGAGCTCTCTCTCTCAAAATAAAATAAATAAATATTTTTTTATAAAAAGAAGTAAGCAGCACTGTGAAGGCAGCTCGGAGGAACCCTAGAGGCTGAGCTGATTTCGGTTGGGTTTTATCTAATGCGGCTTCAGAGAATAGAGAGAAGTGTCTTCAGGCTTCTCATTCTCTCAGAAGGTGTCAAGTTCATAAACTGAGACTATCAACAACCAGAGCCTACCTGGTCCTTATGTACAATACTTTATCCTCTATTCTTTAAAATCACATTTATTGCCTTATTCTGATCAACCAGGAGAGGTATCATTAGTCTGGTTTCTACCAAGAAAGAAACTGAAGCAGAGAATCTGAGGGACTCTGGCCAAGGTCTCACAATCGGCTGGTGACAGAGCCAGATGGGGCTGGGGTGTCTGCTCCCTCCCAAAGTGTTACGACTATACCTTTCTGTCTTGAGCTCAGCACAGCCTAACACAAGCGGCAAATGTCCTGAATGTCAAAGTATTCACGTGTCCAACCAAACGTTGGCATCTACCAGGCAAATGTGCTTTCTCTTTCTATTTGGAGCAAAGTGTTGTGGAAGCAGCAATGATAGCCTCCGGCCACTCTTTCAGCCGTCGGGTCAGTGTGGAAGTCACTCTCCCTTAAGCAAGAAAAGAACAGGGGCGCCTGGGTGGCTCAGTTGGTTAAGTGTCAGACTCCGGCTCAAGTCATGATCTCACGGTTCATGGGTTTGAGCCCTGGGTCGGACTCTGTGCTGACAGCTTGGAACCTAGAGCCTGCTTCAGATTCTGTGTCTCCCTCTCTCTGCCCCTCCCCACTTGTGCTCTCTCTCTTTCTCTCAATAGTAAGTAAACATTAAGAAATTTTTAAAAGAAAAGAATAATTCCATCTTCATATTTTCCCACTAGCCTGCAGGCCTCCTCTGGGCCGCCTGCTCTGAACATTTACAGACAGAGGCTCCCTGGGCTTCCCGCCGGCAGATGGTCAGCAGACCCTGAACCTATTTCTTCTCTCTCGTTGCTCTGCCACCTGCACTCCGACTGCAGACGGCGGGTCTCCATGAGTGAGCCTGGCAGACAGGTGTCCCTGCTGGGACCCGGCGGGCACCACACCCCCAGGGCCACCTGAGGACACGGCAAAATGGAAGGCAGTCTGGCCTCTGAGCGAGCTGCCCGAGAGCAGGAAAGGTGTTCTGGACACCACTGTCTGCGTCGCTTCACCTCCCGTGATTTATGGCCCGAGGCCCGACCTCTCTCTCTGGATCTAGGTCACCTGTCCCGGGCAGAGCATAAAGCACTAGCTCTGTGGCAACTCCAATCTCCGTAAGAAATGGGAAGACGCCCAGGCTGGCCGCTCCGTCTCTCAGGGCTTAGGAGACATCGCGGGGATTGCTGGGCTGCAGAAAGCCTGCAGAGGATTGGGGAGCTAGCAGGTTCTCCGCGACCCCCACCTGCTTGTCCTTACCCCGCGTGGGGGTCAACTATCCTGTGCTGTAAACACAGATCCCCAGTGGGCACAGGCACCGAAGATGCGGGAAGCTAGTCCCACCAGCAGAGACTTTTCCTAAATCCAGACAGAAGGGGCGGCAGATGCCAAGTCACGTGTTGGAGGGAGAGAAAGAACAAGATGCACAAAAAAAGGGTGATGGTTGGGGCGCCTGGGCGGCTCAGTCAGTAAAGCGCCCTACTTTGGCTAAGGTCATGATCTCACAGTTCATGGGTTCAAGCCCCGCATCGGGCTCTGTGCTGACAGCTCAGAGCCTGGAGCCTGTTTCTGATTCTGTGTCTCCCTCTCTCTCTGCCCCTCCCCCACTCATGCTCTGTTTCTCTCTGTCTCAAAAATAAACATTAAAAAAATTTTTCTTTAAAATGGGTGATGGTCAATGCCTACAATCAGCTGGTTTGCACACAGAATCATCCAGGTCTGTCTTACCGGCCTTATTTCAGAGGAAAAAACACCCGTGGCCAGCACGAGAGGGGGACCGGCTGACGCGCAGGACAGCTGGCCTCAAAGCCAGGGTTCCCGGCTCCCAGGACAGGGCTCTTTTCCTCGGCCCACCTGCCCCCTTCTCCTGGCAGCTCCTCGACGGCCACAGGAAGTAGGAAAACCAAATTCTGCCTTGTTCTGCCGGTGACTGAGTGAGTGCGTTTGGAGGTACAGCTAGTCTGTCGTTGCTGCTTCTCAAAACCCCACTCCCCTTACTAATGTTTGAACACACATAGTGTTTATTATTACAGCTCCCAAACATGCACACTAGTTAAAAGAATTTTACAGCAAACACCCACTTACCAACCACCCAAACGTGACGCATAACACTATACCATACTTCCTTTATCACGTTTTTATCCATCCTTCAAGTCATTATATATTTATTTGCATTTCCAAATAATTCACAGACATCAGTGGACTTCACCTCTACACAGTTCAGCTGGCATATCATGTCCTAGAGTCAAAGTTTTCTTTCCTTTTTCTGGGCGGAGGGGAATGTACATGGGGTGAAATATACAAATCTCATGTATTCTATCATATTAAGTTCTTTTTTTTAAGTTTCTTGATTTTATTTTTGAGAGACAGAGAGAGTGCAGGGAGGGGCAGAGAGAGAGGATCCCAAGCATGTTCAGAGCTCACGGTGAGAAGCCCTCCCCCAGTCCCTGTGGGGTTCGATCTCAGGTACCCTGAAGTCATGACCTGAGCCAAAATCAAGAGTCGGACTCAACCGACTGAACCACCCATATGCCCCTATCATATTAAGTTCTTAATATTAAGTAATAAATATTAAGTTAAAATGAGAAAGTTAATTAATGTTGTTTTGAGCATTGAGAAATACACAGTGCCCCTCAAAATGATGAGACGTGCCTTGGGCCATCTGCACCCGCTCTTGGAATGTTCCCGCAACCCCACAGCCAGCAGTGGGAGCCCAGGTGGAAAGCGGATATTTGACACTTCAAGAATACCTTGCCTGGGGTGCCTGGGGCGCCTTGGGGGCTCAGTCAGTTGGGCATCAGACTTCAGCTCAGGTCATGATCTCTCAGTTGGTGAGTTCGAACCCAGCATCAGCCTCGCTGATGGGAGCCCGCTTAGGATCCTCTCTCTCTCTCTCTCTGCCCCTCCCCACATGTGTGCTCTCTCTCGAAAATAAATAAATACTAAAAAAATTATAATTAAAAAAAAGAGTGCCTCTCCTTAACTGCCCTCCACCCACCCTGTCTGACTTCGCTCCTGACCCTTGTCCCTGCCGTGTGGCCTGGCCCTCACGAAGGACACCTGTCCCTCGGAGTACAGGTGCTGGCCACGGAGGGCAGGTCCAGAGCCCCACATCGGGGGTGATCCACTGGCTGGGATGACAGTCCCCCACCCTAGCTTGCCCGGGAGGGGCCAGAGAGTAGCTTCTGCGATAGCAAGATCAGCAGAGGAAGCCGGTGTTGATCAAAGGAAACTACACTGTTGGCCCAAGAAAAGGCCCCAAGGTCTGTGAGAGGTGGAAAGGAGGGAGGCAGCGGGGCTCACCCCCCGGGGTGGTGAGTCTGACCACACTAACTGCTTGCTGGACTCTTCCGCCACGGCTTGGGTGCCACGTGGCTGCAGCCGCATTCCTGGCTTTGCCCAAAGCAGCTGTCCCCGCCCTCCATGCCTTCCCTCGACACCTGGGGACAGAAGTCAGGGTCAAAGCCGAGGGGCTCAGGGGCTGCAGAGATGGGACCTGACAGCCCACCTGTGACCCCGCATCGGGCAGACAATGGTAACGCAGGTGGATCAAGGAAAGTTTAAAAACTACATTGGGGTGTCTGGGTGGCTCAGTTGGTTACGTGTCCACTTCAGCTCAGGTCATGATCTCGTGGTTCATGAGTTCGAGCCCCGCGATGGGCTCTGTGCTGCCAGCTCAGAGCCTGAAGCCTGTTTCAGATTCTATGTCTCTCTCTCTCTCTCAAAAATAAATAAACACTAAAAAGAATTTTAAAGATTGCATATAAGAATATATATATCTTTTCTAATAATTCCACTACCACAAGAGCACCTCCATTAACGTTTTCATTTATAAACTTCCAGTCCTGGGAGCACCTGGGTGGCTCGGTTGGTTGTGAGTCCAACTCTAGGTGTCAGCTCAGGTCATGATCTCAGGGTCACAGGATTAAGCCCCATGTCAGGCTCTGGGCTGAGCATGGCCCCTGCTTGGGATTCTCTGTCTCTCTCTCCCTCTGCCTCTCTCCCCCACTCTCTGTCTCTCTAAAAGACACACACACATACACACACACACACAGAGCTTCCAGCTTTTACTCCTGTGCATTTATATATTTTAAAAAGTAAAATCAAATAAACAAAAAAATAAATATAAATGCTATTTTGTAATCAGCTTTTAAAACTCAATGTTATTTTACTATCTTTCTATGCCATTTAAACAAATTCTCTGTAACTGTATCTTTCACCTAAAATTTTATATTGTGAATATTTAACATATTCATATTGAATTATGAAGTTATAATTAACATTATGAATCATTTCATAAAAGTAGAAATGCTGGGGTTCCTGGGTGGCTCATTCGGATAAGCATCCAACTTTGGCTCAAGTCATGATCTCACAGTTCATGGGTCTGAGCCCTGTGTCAGGCTCTGTGCTGACAGCCAGCTCAGAGCCTAGAGCCTGTTTCAGATTCTGTGTCTCCCTCTCTCTCTGACCCTCCCCTGCTCACGCTGTCTCACTTTCTTTTTCTCTCTCAGAAATAAATAAAACATTAAAAAAAAAAAAGAAATGCTGATGGGGCACCTGGGGGGCTCAGTGGGTTGAGCATCTGACTTTGGCTCAGGTCATGATCTCACGGTTCATGAGTTTGAGCCCCATGTCAGGCTCGGTGCTGTCAGCACAGGACCTGTTTTGGATCCTCTGTCTCTGACTCTCCCTCACCCGCTCTCTCTTGCTCTCTCTCTCAAAAATAAATAAACATTTAAAAAAAAAAAAAGTAGAAATGCTGCAATGAATGCCCACATAATTATCACCCAGATTCTATTTATCAAGGTTTTGACGCAATTTTCCATGTGACCTTTTTTTTTTTGCTATAGTAACATACAGCACATGCCAGACATCATGTCGTTTCCCCTAATTACTTCCACACCCTTCTTCAAAATATATGGTATATCTTATATCACAATGCCACTGTCACGCCTAATAAACATTTGGTATCGTCAAATACTCAGCTCAAAACTCGCCAAAATATCTAAACAATGCATTTCTGAAATCGGTTCCTTTGAATCATGAATTCTAAATGAGAAATAAAATTATGTATGCAAGGAGGCATTCTGGGAACCTAGCACCCAAGAATGTCTCCCCAGTTACCCAGACACAAGGACCCTCCCCCCTCGGCTTTAAGACTGTGTGTTCCTGGTATTTTCACGGGTTCCTAGAGGCATCAAGTTGCCTCGTCCTACCTCTTCAGAGTCTCCAGCGGCTCCTTCCTGCTCATGACGCCAGTGTCTGGGTCCACCGTGGTCAAAACGCACCTGGACGCACGCACACACACAGCATCATACGAAGGACAAAGCAGACTGACCTTGGCCCTCCCACCCTCTCCCCTCCAGGGGCAGAAGGAAGTGCCTTACCTGGAACAAGCCATTACTCTTTTCAGTATGACGTCGCCAATAAGAAGCTCATCCCAAGAATCCTAGGGCACAAAGCACAAAATTCATAGGAGCACTTCCGAGCCCTGGCCGTGACACACCTGTGTAGGGACGTAGCACAAGCGGACACCTAATAAAGCCATTTACACCATAGATGGCAGGCTTTTACCTCGGCCCTGAGAAGCCACACACCCTCCTGTCCTCTCTCTGCCTGTGACAGGTCAGTTCATTTCTCTACAGTGAAATGCTCCCTCTGCTCTCACTGAAATTCATTTCCTGGGGCGCCTGGGTGGCTCAGTCAATTAAGCGTCTGACTGCAGCTCAGGGCATGATATCGCAGTTCATGAGTTTGAGCCCCACGTCAGGCTCTGGGCTGACAGCTCAGAGCCTGGCTCCTGCTTCAGATTCTGTGTCTCCCTCTCTCTCTCTGCCCCTCCTCCACTTGTGCTCTATCTCAAAAATAAATAAATACACTTAAAAAACAAAAAAGGAAGAAAGAAACTCACCTCTCTGACTGATCTCTCTGGACTCCAGGAGTGGGGGAATGGAGAGGTTGGGGCTGACAGAAGGTGTGGGTGACAGAGCGAAAGGGTAGGGACAGGGGTCACTCTAAACTGTGCATGTCTCTGCTGGACCTAGGTCCTTAGGGCACTGGTACGTTCACCTTGTATCTCCCCTGGCGGATACGAACAAATCGAGAGTGCTCCCCACACCCGTATGCGCTCCAGCCCTGGGAGCTTCTCTGGTATTTGCCCACAGCCAAGGTCACTACTTTTCAGGACAAATCAAATCAATGGACTTGGTGCCCCCTCAAATCCAGCAGGGGAGACAGGGCATACACACAGGAAAAGTTAAAGATCAATCTATTTTTCAGGGCTCCAGAAAATTCGAGAAAAAGCAATATAAGATAGTACACTGTGTGTGGGTTTAACTACACAGGCAAGAATTGTTCTGGAGGTTTTAGAAGCACAAACCCTCAGGCTGCTCTGGTCAGTGGAGGTTTTAGGGAAAAGATAGGATTTGAATGGCATCTTCCGGAACAGAGACTTTAGAAGAAACAAAAGAGGGGTGAGGAGACTGAGGAAATAATTATAAGGAAGACATGAGGAGACAAAGGACATCGAATCATAGTCCTAAACTTCTTACCCTGAGAGAGAAGTGCCAGCTGCCTCAGGGATGAAGATAAAAATTCATGACTTAAAACCAACCTGTCCAGTCCAGTGTGGCCGCAGCCAGAGACCTAGAGACTCAGAATTTTCACTCTGGGAGTGTGTACCGTTTTTGCTATATGTATTGCAGCTGGTTTTTTAATGTTTTTATTTATTTTTGAGAGAGAGACAGAGTACGACCGGGGGAGGGACAGAGAGAGAGGGAGGTATTGCAGCTTCTAATCATAAATGGGTCTCTTAACTGCAGGTCCAAAAAAGCTGAACCTCCGGGGTTAGAGCAGCCCCAGCCTGTTCTGTACGTATTTGTCCACCAGGGGGCACCATGGTCATAAAAAAAGATCCAGAAGAAGAGAAATGTGGATAGGAAATTAATTATTAATTAATTTATGTACACTAGAAACTGTTGGGGATTGAGTCACAGATAAATAACGTAAAAAATTCATAATAAGGAAAGCCAGAGATGTAAGGGCGTCCAAGCCCTGAACCTGCGATACTCTGGCTTTGAGCAGATCCCTGGCTGCCCTGTCATCTCCCAGCCGGCCTGTGTTAATAGCATCCCTGTGGTCACCTAACCCCCTGCATTCACCACCTTCCCTGCCTGTCTTGCTGGCCTGTTCACAATCTGATCACCCTGGACTGTGATCTCCTTAGAAACAACCATGCTTCTTCAATCCTGTTTTCCATGTGTCCATCCACAGTGCATGGGACACACTGGGATCAACTCATCGTGCAATGAGTGACACGCTATTGCAGGGGCGCTTGGGTGCCTCGGGCAGTTAAGTGTCCAACTTCTTGGTTTCAGTTCAGGTCACGATCTCATGGTTTCATGAGATCGAGCCCCGCATGGGTCTCCACACTGTGGAGCTTGGGACTCTCTGTCTCCCTCTCTCTCTGCCCCTCTCCCACTCTGCTGTCTCTGTCTCTCTCAAAATAGATAAATAAACTTAAAAAAAAAAAAGAGTGACATGCTATTAAAAAAAATGAGCTCAGCCACAGTGTTGTATTAACATCCAATTTAAAATGTGAAATGTTCCCAGTTAGGAAACACTGAGAGTTATAGAGAAATGAAGGCTTCTAGAACAAGATTCAGTCCAAACAAATCTAAATCTGAGGTCCTACTTTGAGAGGACTGTCTCCACTCATTTTATCTACATCTGACCATCTCAGACCTTTGGGGTAGGATTCGTCATCAACATGACCCAGGGCACAAGGATTACAAGGGGGAAGGAAGCTTAAAGGTGGTCACAGTTGGGGGAATGCCTGAGCCAGGCTCCTTTACTCTGATTATAGGAAAGAGACCATCCCCCACCTCCCCATGACACTTTCTGTGTCTAAGGGCTTTTCCACAGATTGGGATAGACCTTGATTCTTACAGCTGCTGTCAGGAGAGCTGAAATCATCTGCATTTTATAGTGCAAAGAAGCAGAGACTCTGAGGGGTTCAAGGACTTGTCCAAGGTCATACAGCCACTTATTGAAGCAGGTGGATTCAAACCCAGGTGTTCCAACCTCATGCATGCCCCTTAGAAGGCCCAGAAGTCCTTTGGCACATGGTACAGTCTGGGTTCAAGACCCAGCTCCCCCACGTCCTGCCATGGGGTAGCCTCGGGCAAGCCAGGTCACATCCCCAGGCCTCTCTCTTCCCCCTTATAAAAAGGGAATAGTGACTTTCACCTCCCCAGGCTACAAAGCACAATGTGAGCATTAAGTGGAACGCACCTCCTTTCCCTTTTCCTGAGAAGGAAAACCCTCAGGAGAAACTGCTTTCCTGGCCACAACTGGTATGAGACAAATATCAAGGAGACCATCAAAAGCAGCCAACACTGATTTTTGCCTCTTGTCTGAGGCCAGCTGAACTGTGCTGGATGTGAGCAAGGACAGATGCGCTCCCTGTCACAGTGGCATATGGGAGGACAGCCCAGGGCAGGCTCTCGGGGACAGCACATGCCTCCCACATTACACTAGAAGTTGACCTGCCATCTTTAGAAAGCATGGAATGCTTAGAACACTTCACGTAAAATGTAAGGAGTGGATTTGGAGGTACTTTTATTGCCTGTCACTGACTGACACTGCTTTTATACTTTTTATAAGTCACCTTAGCCAAACTGATCCTTTGACAAACCTGTAAGGTAAATTCTAGGCAGAAAGGATCACCCCATCCTCCAGGCAGGTAAACAAGCCTGCGCAGAGTCGTGCAGAGGCCAGCAAAGACGCTGGAGGCAGACGTCAGAGCCTCAGGTTTGAGTGTGGGCTTCAGTTTCCTAGACTGCTTCTTCCAGCACACATAGCTCCCTTCTCACAGTAAGATGCAAAGGCAGAATCTGTCTCCCTGAGCATAAGGGTTAAAACTCAGTCACTTGGACTCAGGTCTTCCCCTGAGCTTAACCTCCACTTTCCATCTACAAACACCCACCACCAGAACTCTGGAATTCCCATCTGAGAGCAGGTGTCTCTGTTAAGTACCCACAGCTGTATGGTTGCCACTCACCAAGCCTCGAGGCCACCGACATCTGCCTTCGTGGTCAACGAACGAGAGGACCAATGAAGTATCCAAAGACAATGACGAAAGTAAATCTGCTGCCAGAATCATGTGGCATCATGGAAGCCCTTCATGCTAACCCGCAGTACAGGCATCTGAGGGCAGACTGAAGATGGCACTGGAAAAATTTTAGGGCAGTGCCATCCAGCTGGGGGACTCCATCCCCATGCACCAGCAGCCATACTGTAAATGCCTATCTTCCCTCAGCAACCATCAATCGAACAGGAAAGCTAACTTCAATAAGACATGAAAATACCCTGCCTTTGTTCCATGGCCCACACACATCATGTATTTTATGCTACATAAACTTGGCTCAAAAACTAATCTACCGGGGCTCCTGGGTGGCTCAGTCGGTTAAGCATCTGACTTTGGCTCAGGTCATGATCTCACCATTCGTGGGTTCGAGCCCCGCGTCAGGCTCTGTGCTGACAGCTAGCTCAGAGCCTGGAGCCTGTTTCAGATTCTGTGTCTCCCTCTCTCTCTGACCCTCCCCAGCTTGCTCGCTCGCTCTCTCTCTCTCTCTCTCTCTCTCTCCCTCTCAGAAATAAATAAAACATTAAAAATTAAAAAAACAACACAAAAAACAAAAAACTAATCTACCTACTGGGAACTATTCTTAGAAGTCTCAGACCCTGAACTGCTCCCTGACACCAGCACTTCCACTTCATCTATATTTGTGTTCTCCATGCTAATGTCTGACCTGATCAGGTGCTCAAGAACTCAAAATACTGAACAGACCAGCATACAACCAATAATGAATGAATCCTTCAGAATAATCTAATGCAATATCAAATACTTATACTTTAAAAAAAGTTAAATCCAAGGAAAGGGGAAAGGAAGGCATCCTGATACCTCTGCATAGACACCACACCCTGAAATGACGATATTGGGCCTGAAGTTAGCCACTTTAACTTTCTTTTCCAGCCTGGAGTTGAGATCTGCCAAAGATGCCTCAGAGAGGATCAAGAATGGGCTGGCATCTGAGTACACAATCTGGTAAGGAAATGAAATAGAAATGGTTAGAACATGGTCATATGTGGTTAGTTCCTGGAACCCTCCCTTCCCATGCCCCCAGTGCACTCACGTACACACACACACACACACACACACACACACACACACAATTTTCAAGTACTTCTTTAGCTCTTTATATAGAAAAGTCACAGTGGTTCAGAAGTGTTAAAGAGCCTTGCAGATCGTACACACACTATGATAGAACAACAACAACAACAACAACAACAAAAATGTGGCCTTGGGATCCTAAAGCTGCCACTGGCCAAGTGCCCTTGAGCAAGTCACTCCACCTTTCTAAGCCTCAACTTCTCCAATGATGATGGGTTTGATGACCTCACTATGGATGATAAAAATATTCACTGATTCTGTGAATAGCTATTTTTGATGCAGCCTGCAAATCAACATCAAGTACTTTTACCCACCATATATATATTTTTAATGGCCATTGGAACTGTGCTACCAACCCCTCCTTTTACCATGAATCTTTACAGCCATATTCCTATAAGGGCCAACATAGTCACTTTAAGTCTGTGGATCTCCATGCCCACGCTCACTTGCCCAACTGTGATCTCACCATTGCAACCACACCTTAAAAAGGTCAAGCTCCATGTACAATTACAGAATAGAGTGGAAAAGTTTTGAACCCCTGCTGGCACTGGAAAGCTTACATAAATAGGAAAGTAGATGGCCCTGGGAAAAATGCAAGAGTCCCCCAAATCAAGAAACACAGATGAAGCTCCCAAAGGAAGGGCTTTAATTTTGTCTATTCTTTTGAATCCCCAGCTGCTGTTCAGACCAAGCTGCCTGGGAGCTGCCTGGCAAAATGACAGAGCAGAGCGCAGCAGACACACTGCCCTGCCTCAGAGGCTGCACATGATGGCTGTGCACTCCTGAGGAAGCCTGCCTTCTGCAGGACACACCGAAGACCAAAGCCAAGGGATGCTCTTCTGACCTGGTCTGTGGGCTGGAACACGTCCTTGATTTGGTGAGAATTTCTCAGTCGCATGTGAGGCTCATAGTGCACCAGGCGGTAGGGCTGTGTCTTCAGGAAGCTCGTAATCCACTGGGCAGCAGCCTCCCCACAGTCCCGGCCCTCGATCTCCAGGCCGTGCACTCTGCAGGGAGTGGCAGGAGGAAAGATTGGCCGTGGTTTTGAAAGTGTGGACACCTCACCACGCCTTACACATATCAAAAAGTTGTGATGTCTTGGGGCACCTGGGTGGCTCAGTCATTTGAGCATCTGACTCTTGATTTCAGCTCAAGTCATGATGTCAAGGTGGTGGAATCGAGCCCCACGATGGACTCCATGCTGAAAATGGAGCCTGCTTAAGAATCTCTCTCTTTTTCTCCCTCTCCCTCTGCCCTTCACCTACTTGTGTTCTCTCTCTTTCTCTAAATTAAAAAGAAAGAGAGAGAGAGAGAAAGAAAGAGGAAGGAAGGAAGGAAGGAAGGAAAGAAGGAAGGAAGGAAGGAAAGACGGAAGGAAGGAAGGAAGGAAGGAAGGAAGAAAGAAAGAAAGAAAGAAAGAAAGAAAGAAAGAAAGAAAGAAAGAAAGAAAGAAAGAAAGAAAGAAAGAAAGAAAGAAGAGAAAGAAAGAAAGAAAAACTGTGATGTCACTGTAATTCTTTATCAGGAAACATGATTTTAGCCTGGTCCTTCCTCAAGTCACAATTTCCAGCCTTGCTTTACTCAGATTTACAATCGAGTGATACATGCCTGTGCCTCCCTATCTGGAAGGAATGCACAGGAGAATAAAATAAGATCAGATGTTTGAAAAGAGTTCTCCAGCTGAAAACTAACCCATCAGTATAAACTCAAAATTGCTGCAAAATCTGGTTCACGCAGCTGGATAGAGCCCAGCTATATTTTACCAGCATGATAATAATACCACTAGATTCAGCAATGTATGTGCAAATGTTCTATAAAATCTAAGACAGTATAGATAATAATAATAATAATCTAATTGGGGGGCACCTGGTGGCTCAGTTGGTTAAGCATCTTGGTTTCAGCTCAGGTCATGGTCTCAAGGTTTGTGAGCTTAAGCCCCACATCGGGCTCTGTGCTGACAGCTCAGAGCCTGGAGTCAGCTTCGGATTCTGCATCTCCCTCTCTCTCTGCCCCTCCCCCGCTTGCATCCTGTCTCTGTCTCTCAAAAATAAGTTAATGTAAATAAATAAAAATAATAATAATAACCTAATTTAATTGGATTGCTAGTAATAAGCATAGGATTTGAAGTCTCCACCCCCCACCCCTGCCGATGTATGCAGGACTGTACGGGAGTCATATGTATCTCACAGCTGCAGAGAAGAGAGGAACACTTAGAACAGGCCAGTGTTTCCCAAGTGTGGGACGATTGGTACTGTGGGAATTCAAGATAACGGTGGTACTTGGGTCCAACAGGAAAGAATGGTGAACAGTTGCACAGAGAGAAAGACTCCATTCAGTTTCACGATAGGAAGTCCTTAATGTCTAGCAATACGTGATAATAATCTCTTTCTAAAAAGGAAAAAAACAGACCTCAGGTCCAGAAACCTCTACAAGCAATAAATTCTAGCTAGAATTAGGTAACATTCCATTTGTAACATATTTATTATTTCAGTTAACCCCTCCACCTGGAAAAGTGTGGGTATCCATATAAGGTTCCCTATTTAAATAAAAGCATCTAAGGTTTGTTTGTTTTTTAAAGCTGAATCAGTTTGAAGAAAAACATTAAGTAAATACAGTTGACCCTTGAACAACATGGAGGTTAGGGGTACCAACCCCCCATGCCGTCGAAAATCCGCCTATAACTGTTGACTCCTCCAAAATGTAACTACGAATAGCCAACCATTGACCAGAAGTTTGACAGTAACATATACAGTAGATGAACACATATTTTGCGTGCTCTGTGTATGACACATCATATTCTTACAATACAGTAAGCTAGAGAAAAGAAAATGTTACTAAGAAAATCTTAAACAGGAAATACATTTACAGCACTGGACTGTATGTGTTGAAAAAAAACCTGCATGTAAGTGGACTCACAGAGTTCAAACCTGTATTGTCCAAGGTTCAACCATGAGAGAGGCGGACTGTGACCAACATGAGTCATGGTTGTGTTCTGCAAATGCCTGAAGTGTGGGAAAGAGGAGCCAGGTAGACTTCGGTGGGTGTGAATCCTGTCCCCACAAACGACTAGCCTAGTGATCTTGGAGGATATTTCTTACTTTGTGCTTTAGTTTCTTCATCTATACAATGGGGATAAAATCACAACCTTCTCATGAGGGTCAGGGATAATCTATACAAAGTCCCCAAAACAATTTTCAGGTTTCAGAAATGCTCAGCAGATGGTAGTAATTACTCTAGTGTTGTTTTATTGTTTTGTTTTGTCCGGTTATTTCAAGTTAGCTTCCTTCATAGCAGTCTCTTACCATCTTTCCTATTTCTGTGGTATCAGTTGTAATGTCTCCTCTTTCATCTCTGATATTATGTGAGTTTGTTCTCATTTTTCTTAATTAATCTAGCTAAAAGTTGGTCAACTTTATCTTTTCAAAAAACCCAGCTCTTAGGAGTGCTAACTATACTCAATTTTTAAAAAAATGAAAATAAATAAGCCAGCTCTTCATTTTGTTATCTTTTGTATTGTTGTTCTGGCCTCTGTTTCATTTACTTCTGCTCTGATCTTTGTTATTTCCTTCCTTATGTTAACTTGGGGCTTGGTCTGTTCTTTTTCTAACTCCTTCAGGTATCACATTAGGCTGTTTGAGATCTTTTTTTTTTTTAATGTCAGCATTTATGACTATAAACATCTTAGAACTGTTTTTGCTGCATCCCATAGTTTTTAGTAAGTTGTCTTTCCATTTTTGTTTGTTTCAATATTTTTTTTAATTTTTTTAATGTTTTATTTATTTCCAGGAGAGAGAGACAGCGTGAGCAGGGGAGGGTCAGAGAGAGAGGGAGTCACAGACTGAAACAGGCTCCAGGCTCTGAGCTGGCAGTCAGCACAGAGCCCGACGCGGGGCTCGAACCCACGAACCGCGAGATCATGACTTAAGCGAAAGTCGGACACTTAACCGACTAAGCCACCCAGGCGCCCCTGTTTCAATATTTTTAAAGAATTTCCCTTTCCATTTCTTCTTTGACTCACTGGTTGTTCAGAAGTGTATTGTTCTATTTCTACATGCTTGTAAACTTTTCAGCTTTCCTATTTTGCTTTCCGGTTTTGTGCCACTGTGATTGTAAAAATGCTTGATGTGACTTCGATTTTCTTAGATTTGCTGATTTGTTTTGTGATCCATCACGTGACTCACTCCGGAGAACGCTCCTTGTGCGCTTGAGCAGAACATGTATTCTGCTGGACAGAACGTTCTGTAAATGTCTATTAGGTCCATTTGGCCTAAAGTATGGTTCAAGGTCAACATTTCATGATTGATTTTCTCTCTACATGATCTATCCATAGTTGAAAGTGGGATATTGAAGTCCTCGACTACTGCTGCATTGTCCATTTCTGTTGTTGGGGACATATATCTTTACAATTGGTATATGTTCTTGATGAATTCATCCCTTTTCATTACATAATGACCTTCTTTGTCTCTTATGACAATCTTTGGTTGAAAATCTATTTGTTTGATTAAATATAGCAACCCTTCCTCTCTTTTGGTTTCCACTTGTATAGAATAATTTTTTTCAACCCTTCACCCTGAGGGTGTGTCCCTAAAGTTGAAGTGAGTCTCTTAGAGGCAGCTTATATATGGGTCTTGTTTGCTTATCCAGCCAGCTTCTATGCCCTTTGATTGGATAATTTAATTAATTTCCATTAAAGCATTGATAGATAGGGGTGCCTGGGTAGATCAGTTAGTTAAGCATCTGACTCTTGGTTTAGGCTCAGGTCATGATCTCACAGGTTGTGAGATCGAGCCCTGAATTGGGGAATTCTCTCTCTCTCTCTCTCTCTGTCTCTCTCTATCTCTCTCTCTCTCAAAATAAATAAATAAATAAAGCATTGATGGATAAGGACTGATTAATGCCATCTTATTATTTTTTAAGCTGGTTTGTAGTTCCCATGTTCCTTTCTTCCTCTTTTTCTATTTTCCTTTGTAAATTGATGATTCTCCACAGTGGAATGCTTTTATTCCCTTCTCTTTATCTTCTATGAAACCTCTGTAGGTATTTGGCTTTGTGGTTACCATAAGGTTGAATTAAAACATCTTATATATATTTTAAAATAACTATTTGAATGCCTTATTGGATAAATCCCAGACCTTCATGTTTTTGAAATAGGTTACTAGATAATTATGTTCTTGTGGTGAGGGGTGCCTGGGTGGCTCAGTCAGTTAAGCTTCAGCTCAGGTCATGATCTCACAGTTTGTGAGTTCGAGCCCCACGTCAGGCTCTGTGCTGACAGCTGAGAGCCTGGAGCCTGCTCCGGATTCTCTGTCTCCCTCTCTCTCTCTGCCCCTCCCCTGCTCACACTCTGTGTGTATCTCTCTCTTTCAAAAATAAACTTTAAAAAAAAAATCAAAATTATGCTCTCTTGATGATGACATGTTTCATTGACTTTTCATGTTCCTTGGGGTTTCATGTTGCTATCTTCATATCATAGGCAGCAGTCACCTCCTCCAGCCTTACTAACTGCCTTCAGGAAAGAATGTTCATAAATATCCACAATAGGAGTACCTGGGTGGCTCAGTTGGTTAAGTATCCACCTCTTGATTTAGGCTCAGGCCATGATCTCTTGGTTTGTGAGATCGAGCCCCGCATCAGGCTCTGCACTGACAGTGAGGAACCTGCTTGGGATTCTCTGTCTCCCTCTCTCTCTGCTCCTCCCCCACTTGTACTCTATCTCTCTCAAAATAAATAAGCATTTTTAAAATAAATAAATACCCACAATATAAGGCCTATAAATTAGCACAATTTCGCTTTCTGCCTTCTTCCTTCCTTTCTCTTCCCACATTTCTCCTGTGTTCTGAGCAGCCTCATCTGCGTCATTAGGTCTAGCATTCCACTGACACACTGTCCCAGAGAATCCAAGCCAAAGAGGAGCACCTGATAGCTCAGTCAGTTGCGCATCCGACTTTAGCTCAGGTCATGATCTTGAAATTTGTGGGTTCGAGCCCCGCATCGGGGTCTGTGCTGACAGCTCAGAGCCTGGAGCCTGATTTGGATTCTGTGTCTCCCTCTCTCTTTGCCCCTTCCTGGCTCACACTCTGTCTCTCTCTCTCAAAAATAAATAAACATTTTAAAAAAGTCTTTTTTAAAGAATCGAAGCAAAAGAAAAAAAGATGTTCCTAAAACCTCTGACAAAGATAACACAGCCATGGTTTGAGGCTGCTTGCCAGAATAATCCATATAAGGACCCTAATTCTCTGCATCCCATTAGCGGCTGGCACGGCTTGTGAGAAAATCGAGTAACAATCTCAACAGTAGAAACAGGTGTACTGGCTATGATCATGACCTTCTGAAAGTGATCCCCAGACCCAAGACTCATCAGAAACTTTAGGAGACTGTGGGCTGCAGTTACAACTCCTGCCCAAGAGAATGGCCTGAGCCACCAAAGGAAACCGGGGTCCAAAAGGCCCTTGACATCTTTGCTCTAAGAGTCCGTGAACTATTGTAACATGTCTAAACCTTCTCATTTTGCAATTTCCAAACATGATCTTGTTTAGTCAATGAGCATGGACCAAAGAGCCTCTATGGGACCATGAAAAAAGTTTCCACATGATTCCAAATGAATTAATAATTAAGTGGGGAAAAATTAGCCACAAAGAAGTCTGGGTAGATACCTAGTCATGGCAGACAAACAGGAACCAGGACGTAAGCAAACATAAAACACAAATTGCAATAGACATATTAAAAAGTTTGCCTTCTTATGTAGAGCCTACAACTATTGAGCTCATANCACAGGGGTCAGAGTGCAGTTAGACTTGCCCATAAAACCCTGGTGGCTATATTTAGTATAACCGTTCTGCAAAACTATTTAGCAACATATATCAAAAGTCTTGTTTCTAGCAAAACCATTGCTAAAAATTTTTCTCTAAGAAAATAATAAGCAATTTGAACAAAGATTTATACCAAGATACTTGCCACATTCTTCTTCAAACCTGGAGAAAATGGAAAACAATCCAAATATTTAATTGTGGGAGCATGTTAAAATGCATTATAGGGCACCTTCAGGATGAAATGGTACACTAACAGAAAAACCATTATTTTAAAGATTTTTAATAATATGAAAA